>NC_053439.1:48720097-48963425 GCF_007990345.1 Gossypium hirsutum | reverse complement strand
ATTAGTAAAATTATCAAATGTTAACTTTTCATCAATTATGGAGTAATTTTACAAAAAAAAAATACGAGTTGAAGAGTTAAAAGAAAAAGATGAAAAAAATAAATGAAGAGCTAAAATAAATTTTTTTTTTTTAAAGTTGGATGGCAAATAAAAAATCATTATGCCTTAATTATTTACTAATACTCGTGCTCAATTTTTTCGTCCTTAATTTAATTATTTACCAATTATAAATTCAATCAATTCGTTTCAACAATCTCTTTTTTTTGTCCCTAATTATTTATGTTGGTCGGATCATTTATCTAATGTCAACATCTCAATTCTAGTTCTTGTGTCTTGTTACAGCTTAATACAAGTCGGTGAAAATGATTATAGATGCTGTGTTATCTGATTTATCAGTTTGATTCTCTTTGGAATAGATTTTAATTTCGTATATTTCATTTCGGATCAATCCAATTTTTTGAAAGTAAAAAACCTTTTTAATTGGGGAGACTTCAGTTTGAAATTGTTTTGAAACAAGACTTAAAAGGTAGGTTTAGATGGGCGATGTAGTGTGTTTGGTTTACTTTTTATCCCACGCTATAATATCGCTACAATATCTAATTTCATCACCACTGTTGACACCATTTTTTTGGATGAAAAACGGGGTTGACTTGGGTTTTGAAAAAAGAAACGGGAGTCGCCACCAATCCTCTTTTTTTTTATGAGGTGCGATTGGATCACCTCGAAGAGGGGTTGTTTTTAATAAACGGTTTGATTTTATTAAAACAACAAGTTTGGTCCACGAAATTCAGAAAAACGGGTTCGGGAGTCGGCTACGCACGAGGAAGGATTAGCACCCTCGATACGCCCAAAATTGGTACCTAGTTGATTATTTAATGTCTTAATGTCAAAAATTGAGAACCTTGGAAAAATTAAAAATACGATCCTCGTGTTAAAATAAAATAAAAAAATTGGAAAAGAAACATATTTCACGTTATTCGAGAAAGAGAATCATATCCAGTAAGTTAGGACACAATGTCTCGAATTCCCGATACGCGAATGAAAAATACTAATTTAAAAAAAATTTAGCCATCTCGGATTTTAAAAAACGAGATCACGACCAGTAAGTTAGGACGCGATTTTTTAATCCCGAGATCATTTAAAATTTGAGTTTAAAAGGATTCGTGCATTTAGATTTACCGTGAAAATTGAAACCCAGTAAGTTAGGGTACGATCCTCACGAATCTAAACACGAAATGCCATCTTAAAAAAACAAATTTTGTCATACCGAGCAAAACAACATATATAGTCGTTATAAAAAAGGGATAGAAACTAATTCCATTATCGATATGCGTGGTAATACCATGATAGATACGAAAATGTATATAAAAATAATACAGGCCATAACAACTAAATAAAATAAATAAAAAACAAATCAATAACATGTGAAACAATATAAAATAAAATAAAATAAAATAAATAAAGCACTTATGTAAAATAATAAAGAGCATGTAAATAAATGAATAAATTACCATCAAATGAAACAATGATTAATGAATAACATTATAATATTTATAGATATAGGTATGTATGTATGCGAGAATTATAAAATATGAAAGTATACGTACGTGTATGTATTATAAAATATATAAAAATATGAATTTATATGCATATGTAAAATATATGGAGATTTACATATATATAAAAAAAAGGGACACATAAGTATGTGTATATATTCATAAAAATATATATGTGTATAGATATACATAAAAATTATGAAAATAGAAGTAATACAAATATATATATGTAAAAATATGTACTATTTACGAAGATTAGAAATATGTACGATTATTATGAACATATATGCATGCACAAATAAAGTATAAAAATAGTGTATATGTATATATATAGTACAAAAAGTATGCATGTAAATATATAGAAAAATATATTTATATAAAAGAAATATACGTGTATATATAAGAGCAACTATAATAATGATAATAATAATAATACAAAAATAATAATATAATATAGAAATATAATAATGAATAGATGAGTAAAAAAAAATAAGATACAAAAATAAAACAGATGGACTAAATAGCAATAAAAACAAAAGTATTGGGCAAAATCGAAATAAAAAAAGAGTAAAGAGGATTAAATTGTGACGCGCCGAAAGAGGGGGATCAAAATAGAAAAATACCCCAAATCCCCAAAACGCAGCGTTAAAAAGGATCGAATTAAAGAAAAATAAAATTATGGGGTTAAATCAAAAATAAAAGAAAATAACGAAAATGGGCTAAATTGTAATGCGCTGAAAAATAGGAGGGACTGCGCGCGTAAATACCCCCTTTTAAGAAAACACGCGGATCCTCCCCTCTGGGTCGGGTCACCGCGCGGGTCAGGGGCAAAACGGCGTCGTTTTGACACCTGACCCTTAAGGGTAAAACGGCGTCGTTTTGATCTGGGTATTTAAACCCCACTTTTCTGAAAAAAAATTCATTTTACAGACCCTTAAAAAAAATTTCAAAAAAACCTACATTTTCCTCTCAACAGCTCAGCTTTCAGGGTTCCAAAGCCCCCCGTCACACCGGCCGTCGGCCACCGCCACCGCGCCGGCCACCGTACCGGTGGCCGGAAATTCAAAAAAGGTATTTTTTTTTTTTTTAAATAAACTGTTTTTAATATATATGTATATATGTGTGAAAGATTAAAATAAATAAATACAGAGAACAAAAAAAAATCACCTTTTCGATTTTTTGTTTATATTTCCGGGTAAAAATTACAAAATAGATGAAAAGAAAAAACCCCCTCTTTATGATGTTCGAATGGCTTTATATAGCCATTTTACAAAAAAAATTTATTGTTTGTTGCTGCTTGCGTGTGTTCTTCATTTTGCAGGGCTGATGGAGGACGATGGGACGTGCGCGGCGCAAGTGGCAGAGCAGTTGGTGGCTACGGCGGTGCAGAGAGTTGGTGAGAAGGCCCTAGGTGCGGCGCACCTAGGGTTGCTGCTGTTTTTTCTTTTTCTTTTCTGAACATGAGTTAGGGTAGTTGGGTGTATTGGGTTTGGGCTATTGGGTTAGGCTAGTTGGGCTGTCTGTAATGGGTCTTGGGTTTGGGCTGGTGAGTTCAGATTGGGCTTGTACAGCTGCCCCTCTTTGCTCGTTGTCGTGTAACGATAACAGAGCAAAGACTAAGAAAGCCCAATTTCGCCCGGTCTCGTCGAGTCTCGACTTCTCTTGACGCTTCTCTTCTTCAAGTAGTTTCATTCCAATCCAATGTGTCGTGTTGCTTCAATCCACTCCACTGCAACTTCAGAGAGATATGTCTTGTAACTTCAATCCATTCTGTTGTAACTTCAGGGGGTAAGGTCCATCATTTTGACCCGCTCCACTGCGACTTCAGGGAGATCGGACTCATATCCTCAACTTGGGCCACTGCAACTTCAGGGGGATAAGATAGTGTCTTCGATCTGCTCCGCTGTAATCTCAGGGAGATAAGATCTCTTATTTTAATCCGCTCCACTGTAACTTCAGGGAGATAGGATAGTGTCTTCATCTGCTCCGCTGTAATCTCAGGGAGATAAGATCTCTGGCTTCAATCTGCTCCACTGTAACCTCAGGGAGATAAGATCTGAAATTCTTTGGTCTGTTCCACTATAATCTCAGGGAGATAAGACCTGATGTGATCTTCTCTACTGTAACTTCAGAGAGATAAGATCCTTTAATCCGCTCCATTGTAATCTCAAGGAGATAGGATTACTATCCTTGATCTGCTCCGCTGTAATCTCAGGGAGATAAGATCTGAAATTCTTTGGTCTGTTCCACTGTAATCTCAGGGAGATAAGACCTGTATAATAAACCTAATTATGCCTAATGATTAGGATGACATGATCAAAATGAAACAAATGCTCCTAACTAGACATATGTGAATGGTGTTTGCATGAATGCAGAATTTTATTTTTCCGAGAATGATCTCGCTTAGGTTATCACTACTCGAAGTTTATCAAGGTTTTGTGACTGATGTGCTACAATGCCTTCTCGCTTGACTGATTTTTCTGAAGAAACATTTAGCCAGACTGTCCCCATTGTAAACCTCAAAGTTATATCCACTGGGACGCCAAGATTTGTGCCATCATTCTCTCACAGTAATCTAAGGGTAGAAATATGTGGCTTTTCCTTTGTCCTCTTTTATCACAATTCGGGGATGTAGGATCTGAACCGTTCTGGTTTCCTACACCATTCTCAAGGTGTCGTACGAAAGTCTTATGAGCAAGTGAAGGCTCTTTTCTCCGAGGTAACCTCTTCCTATTGCCTGATGATCATTGCTTGCTTGTTCATTTAAGCTTTGTAATTAACACGACAGCTTGTCATTTTGTTCAATCAACGTTTAGACGACAAAATCTGAAAGGATAGTCTTTAATTTAGACTCTTCCTTCCTAGATTTCCAACTTTTAAAATTGGCGTGTTCTAAACATTAGTCATGTTTCAGGTCCCTATATTATTTAGAAATTTTCCAGAGTAATGTGCAAAACTTCTTTCCTGAAAGTTTTATTAGTTCGTTAATCATTATTCCTATGCAACATGTTTGCAAAAAATCATAACAATGGATAAGAATAAAGCTAGTTCTGATTATAACTCAAATAAAACATCAAAGATGGCGAAAGAAAGGTAACAAAGAAGTGGATTGAGAATGTACGTTTTCACAAAAGGAAAGGAAGAAAGAAAGAAAATAAAAATGTATTTTCAAGAATACACCTAAGAACTAGGTGCCCCAGTTATCGCCGCTTGAGTTTCTCTGTACAAACTTTCCGAAGACCCTTCTAAGTTTGACATGTGTTCAGGAGATCTGCAATACTCTGTCAATGTTCCAAGATGTTGCATATCCTTTCTTATTGGTAAAGCAAGATCATCATATGCCCCTGATCAAAATTTGATCCGCTCAAGTCCTGATGTTCCAATCCTGCTCAATACTTGAGTCGCCCTTTTCGGGTTTTCGACTCAAGCCCTCTTTGGTCTCAAAGTGCCCTTTACGGGTTTCCACCTTAGCCTCTCCAAAGTTTTTTTTTTTTTTTAGGAAGCAAAGCGCCCTTTACGGGTTTTCACTTTGGTTCCCCTTTCTTTCACGTGAAGTATTTCTTGACGGAGTCTGCGTTTACCGGATTTGGTAAACTTTTGCCATCCATCTCACATAGGATCAAAGCTCCACCAGAAAAGGCTTTCTTTACAACATAAGGGCCTTCCCAATTCGGCATCCATTTTCCTCTAAAATCTTTTTGCATAGGAAGAATCTTTTTTAGTACCAAGTCCCCTTCACGAAATTCTCGGGGGCGAACCTTTTTATTATAGGCTCGCATCATTCGTTTCTGGTACATTTGCCCATGGTGAATAGCTCTTAGCCTCTTTTCTTCTATTAGGTTCAACTGATCGTACCGAGATTGGATCCAATCGGCTTCATCCAACTGTAGCTCAGATAACACCCGTAGAGAAGGGATTTCAACTTCAATGGGTAATACTGCCTCCATTCCATAAACCAGAGAAAAAGGCGTTGCCCCAGTAGAAGTTCTAACAGATGTTCGATAGGCAAGGAGAGCAAATGATAACTTCTCATGCCAATCCTTGTAGGTTTCAGTCATTTTCCCCACAATCCTTTTAATGTTTTTATTGGCCGCCTCCACTGCACCATTCATTTTGGGACGATACGGCGATGAGTTATGATGCTTAATTTTAAATTTGCTACAAACTTCAGCTATTGTGCTATTATTCAAGTTCATCGCATTGTCGGATATGATCCTCTCAGGCATCCCATATCGACAAATGATCTCCTTCTTCAAGAATTTGCTGACTACTGCTTTTGTGACATTTGCATATGAAGCAGCCTCCACCCACTTGGTAAAGTAATCAATTACTACGAAGATGAAGCGATGCCCATTAGAAGCCTTTGGTGATATTGGCCCAATAACATCCATACCCCACATGGAAAACGGCCAAGGAGAGGTCATGACGTGAAGAGGTGAAGGAGGCGCGTGTATTTTGTCTCCGTAAATTTGGCATTTGTGGCACTTCCTGGCATGATCAATGCAATCTCCTTCCATGGTGGGCCAATAGTACCCAAATTCATGATCTGTCTGGCCATCGTGAAACCACTGGCGTGCGTCCCACAAATACCCTCATGGACTTCTTCCAAAATTTTCTTGGCTTCTACCGCATCTACACATCTTAACAGTACTTGATCCTTCCTTCTTTTATATAACACTTCTCCATCTAAGACATATTCAATGGCTATCTTTCTCAGAGTTCTTTTGTCATTCTCTGTCGCTTGATCAGGGTATTCCCGATTCTTCACATATTGTAAGATACTCCGATACCAAGGACAATCATCTTTTCCCTCCTCCTCAATATTGCAACAATTAGCCGGGGTCTCAGAGATACTCATCTGAACAGGCCTCATTGCCTCAAGTCTATTCACCTGAATCATCGAAGCTAGAGTAGCTAATGCATCAGCCATTTGGTTTTCCTCCCGTGGGAGGTAATAGAAGGTGATATCGTCAAACTCCTCAGCCAATTCAAGAACTAGTTTTCTATAACCGATTAGCTTAGGATCTCTAGTCTCCCACTCCCCTTTGAGTTGGTATATCACCAACGCTGAATCCCCGTATACTCTCAGTACTTTGATGTTCCGTTCAATGGCTGCACGAATGCCCATAATACATGCTTCATATTCTGCCATGTTATTTGTACAATCGAAGTCCAACTTGCTAGCAACAGGATAATGATCTCCACTTGGGGATACCAAGACTGCCCCAATTCCATTACCCGTAGCATTCGAGGCTCCATCAAAATTTAACTTCCATACGTGATCCATTTGAGGATTTTCTTCAGTATTCGCCACATACATCAATCCTCGTTTGGAAAATCAAAATTCAAAGACTCATAGTCCTCCAAGGCTCTACTAGCTAGGAAATCGGCTATTGCACTTCCCTTTATGGCCTTCTGACTGACATATACTATATCAAATTCTGAGAGCAAGATCTGCCATCTAGCCATTCTCCCGTTCAAAGCAGTCGATTCCATCATATATTTTAAAGGATCTAACTTTGAAATCAACCAAGTCTGTGATACAACATATACTGCCTCAGTCTTCGGGTTGCCCAGATTAGAGCACAACACAACTTCTCAATTGATGAGTACCTCATTTCGCAATCGGTAAATTTCTTACTGAGATAGTATATTGCCCTTTCTTTCTTTCCCGTCTCATCATGTTGGCCCAATACGCACCCCATGGAATTCTCCAACACTGTCAGATACAATATCAATGGCCTATCTGGACTAGGAGGTGATAAGACTGGAGTATTAGCCAAGTACTGCTTTATCTATCGAAAGCCCTCTGACACTCTTCATCCCATTCACCCGGATTATGTTTCTTTAAGAGCCGGAATACTGGATCACATTTCTCTGTCAGTTGTGAGATGAACCGAGCAATGTAATTCAGCCTCCCTAAGAAACCTCGAACCTCCTTCTGAGTGCGCGGGGGAGGTAAATCTCGTATTGCCTTTACTTTGTCTGGGTCAACCTCGATCCCCTTTTTGCTAACTATGAAGCCTAATAACTTCCCTGATCTGGTTCCAAACGTGCATTTGGCCGGGTTAAGCTTGAGCTGAAATTTCTTTAATCTCAAAAATAACCTTTTCAAGACCTGAACATGCTCTTCTTCCGTTCTAGACTTCGTGATCATATCGTCAACATAGACTTCGATCTCCTTGTGCATCATGTCGTGAAACAAAGTCACCATAGCTCTTTGATACGTTGCTCCCGCATTCTTCAATCCGAAGGGCATTACCTTGTAACAGAATGTTCCCCATAAGGTAATGAATGTGGTTTTTCTCATGTCTCCAGGATGCATCTTTATTTGATTGTATCCAGAGAAACCGTCCATGAAAGAAAACAATGAATAGCCCGCCGTGTTATCTACCAAAGTATCAATGTGAGGCAGTGGAAAGTTGTCCTTTGGACTAGCCTTGTTCAAATCCCTATAATCCACACACATTCGTACCTTTCCATCTTTTTTGGGAACAGGGACGATGTTGGCTACCCAATCCGAATACTTGACCTCTTGTAAGAACCAGCGTCGAATTGTCTTTTGACTTCTTCTCTTATTTTCAACACAATGTCAGGTCTCATTCTCCTAGCTTCTGTTGAACGGGTTTACAATCCTCTTTTATGGGCAGACGATGCACCACAATGTTAGTACTTAGCCCAGGCATATCTTGGTACGACCACGCGAAAACATCCTTGAACTCTCGGAGCAAATTAATGAGGTCTTGCTTGTCTTTGCGGTGATTTCAGTTCCAATTTTCACCTCCTTTCCATCCTCTAGGCTCACTATTTCTAAGATTCCCTATGAGGTAGGATATGCTTATCCTCTTGTTCCATCATTCTTAACAAGTCCGGAGATGCATCATAATCTTCGTCATTTTCAAAGTCGTGGGATCCTCTGAACACACTCCTGCTCAAAAATAGGCTCCGTGTTTGAGGCAGCGTCACTCATGTCATTGATATCTGAAGACCTATGAAGGCATATCAAAGAATATACCAAGAATATAAATTTATGAATATGTTTGTGCAAAAGAATTACAAATGAAAGAATTATTTGTAAGACAATCAACCAAATGAAAAATATAAAAGAAGAAAAAAAACTGATCAAGATGAACGTTGACATGTATTTCATTAAAATAATGATATTTAGGCCCCATGCCTATTTCACAAAAAATTTCATATTGTTTCTAGGCCAACAAACAACAGGAATGTTTTGAGCATTACTCTGAATAAGCCCTAAAGACTACAGGGATTTCTTCAGCAGTCCAATTGTTTAGCTCGCTTCCAGGCTCATAAGGGCAGATCTCCAACAAAGCCCTCCTTTCCGTTGCTTCTATGGCGTTGGTATAAACATTTTCCAACATTCCTCCCATGCCGCTACCGGACACTCCACATTCAGAATGGATAATCCTCCCGACACAAAAGATGCAGATATGTGGGGAAGGTTAAAGGCTCACACTTAGCTTCATGTCCATTCAAACGCGCCCTTCTTCTCTCTGTCTCTTCTCTACTTCTTTCTTCTTCTGCTTCATGTCTGGCTTGTACCCTAAACCAAATCTATCAAACTTTTCCTTCGGTATTGGTGCCTCAATCCTTCCCTGAAGATATTTTCCCAATCCTTTCCCGGGTAAGGCTCCTCTTCCTACCATCAATCGCAATCCCATCTCAGTGGTCCTGGATATTTTCGGTACTGGAATTCTATTTCCCTCCGCAATAAACATCGCGTTCACAAATTCTAACGACCGAAAAGAACATTCTAGTGCCTCGTCGTTGATGTCCACATAAGGTGCATCGCTAGTCATCATTGCGATAATATCCTCCTCTGCATCTATTGTTACCAACCGATCCTCCGATACCAACTTCACCTTCTGATGTAATGATGAAGGTACTGCCCCTGCTGAGTGTATCCACGGTCTCCCCAATAGACAGTTGTAGGAGGGTTTAATATCCATTACCAAGAAATCTACCTCATAATTGACTGGGCCAATCCTTAATGGTATCTCAATTCTCCCCATAACCTCCTTTTTTGTTCCATCAAATGCTCTTACTATACTCTGGCATGTTTCATGTGCGAACTGTCTATTGGTAATCGACTAAGAGTGGATAAAGGCAATACATTTAGTGCCGATCCATTATCAACCAAGGCCCCCGGGAGTGTGTACCCTTTGCATCGGACAGTAACATGTAGGGCTTTAGTAGAACCTCTTCCTCCGGATGGTATTTCATCATCACTGAAGAAGATAAAATTGTCAGCACCAATATTGTTGATCAGCCGATCCAGCTTGTTTACCGAAATATCGTCAGCGACATATGTTTCGTTTAGCACATTTAATATGCATTCCGATGTACTTCCGAGTTTAAGAGTAAAGCTAATACAGAAATGCGGGCTGGCTGTTTGTGTAGTTGCTCCACAACACTGTATTCACTGTGTTTCAAAAACTTCAGAAACTCCTTTGCCTCCTCTTCTTTTATTGGTTCATTTACCAATGGTTCAACTTCTACTGCTTTCCCTTTCCTCTGTTCTTTCTTCCAATTCTCTTCCCTGGACGACTCTGCTTGAGCGTCATATCTTTTTCCATTGCGCGTGTAAGAACCTGTTTCCTGATTTCTTTCTGCTTCTTTTCCCAAAACGGTCACATTACACCCGTAATTCCACGGCACCATTTTGTTATCCCTATAAGAGAAATTTGATGGTTTCTGGATTACAATTTTCGGTGTTACCTGAGCCCTAACCTCATTACCCTTAGGGCGTGAGATAATGACCACAGGATGATTTGGGCCTTTGTTCCCAACTCTGTCGCGCATATGCTCCTCATTTCTTTCGCATCTTCGTAAAACCTCATCTCTTGTTATCCATCATGCTTTGAACCAAAGCCTTAAATCCTTCACATTCTTGGATTTCGTGCCCTGTTTTATGGTGAAATTCACAATAATTTCCCATCTCATGCCCTTCCTCAGAATCTGAAATAACCAAACCTCTTTTCGCCATTTCTTTCCAGACCCGTTTCAATGGAGTTTTTACTTCAGCAATGTCAATCTTGACTTCTTCTCCCGTACCTTCGCTAACCATATTCACCCCCTTATCTACGTGATTTGGTAACGGATTCTGTGCGTTCGGTGAGTCGTCAAGTTTGACAACACCTAAATTGATAAGTCCTTCTACTACCTTCTTGAAGGCAGTACAATTTTCTATCGAGTGCCCAGAAATTCCCGCATGATAATCACATTGCGCGTTCACATCATACCATTTTGGATACGGGGGTTGTAGAGGACTCAAGTAACGAGGAGCAACAACATGTGCATCGAATAAAGTCTGATACAACTCCTTGTATGACATCGGGATTGGCGTGAATTGGGGCTTTTCAGTAGTTTGCCTAGCTCCTGACTCTTGTCTTGATGATCCCTGTTGATTAGCAACCACTTTCTTTGTTGATTCACGGTAATTGACCTACCATAAGCATTCACATTATTCACTTCATTTTCTCTTTTCCTCAGGGGTGCCCTCCTATTATTTTCTCCTCCATCTATTTTTCCACTTTTAATGGCATGCTCAATCATTTCACCATTCATGATTATATCCGAGAAATTTTTTGAAGCGCTTCCCAACATGTGAGTGATGAACGGGGCTTTCAAAGTATTAATAAAAAGCGTCGTCATCTCTTTTTCCAAAAGCGGTGGCTGGACCTGAACCGCCACCTCTCGCCACCTCTGCGCATATTGTCTGAAGCTTTCGTTCGATTTCTTCTCTAAATTTTGCAGAGTTATCCTGTCAGGCATCATTTCTGAGACATGATTGTATTGTCTCAGGAAAGCCTGTGCTAAATCCCTCCAAGTAGCAATTTTAGCTCGGCTCAGCTGATTGTACCACTTTGACGCCGCTCCCGTAAGACTTTCCTGAAAGCAATGTATTAATAATTGATCATTATTAATATGCCCCGTCATTCTTCTACAAAACATAGTAATATGGGATCCTGGGCAACTAGTCCCGTTGTATTTCTCAAATTCCGACATCTTAAATTTGTAAGGGAGCACCAAGTCCGGAACCAAGCTCAGATCTTTTGCTTTCGATGCTTTCTATTGCCCTAAACTTCTCTTCTATCCATTTCCATTTCTCCTCAAATTGTTTTGGAAATTCCTCCTTCGCTTTGTCCTTTTCAACCATCTCGTCAAGATCTGGGACAGTAATATTATTCGGGCTATCACCGGGATTAAAGCCCGCTCCGGGTTGAAAATTCATTGGGATTGAAGCATCGCTCTGGAACTGCTGGGGTCTAACCGACACAGAGGGTCTCCGCGGATGCAGCTCAGTCTGTACTTGCGCATGCGGAGGCGTGAAACCTGGAGGATAAAGTGGTTCACCATTGTTTTCTTCTTCACTAACAATCACAGGACCTTTACCCTTATCTACTCCCTTCAATAATTGCGTCATCTTAGCCACCAGATCATTTTGGGACTCCTCCATCTTTTGCACCATGTCACGCTGAATCTTTTCTATTTGTTCTTTCATTTGCGCCTGCAACTGGTCTTGCATTTCTTTTTGAAGTCGTTCTAGCTTCTCCAACCTTTGGTCCATAATTTTTGTCTTAGCTCGGGTACCGTAACTTTGTTGGTTTTCCAGGTTAACTGAAATGATTTTATTCGATTAGGTTTTTTTTAATGGTCATTAATGCATATGATGTGATGCAATGCATGAAAAGGATGCAAAGAAAAAGAGGCACTGATTCTAATTCAACTTCATTAGAAAACTTTACTAGATAAAGAGTTTCTTTACATAAAATAGACTACATATATGGCTTTGCTCTTACACTTAAAGCCTTAACCTTTCTAAGAAGCCAAGCTAATTCTCGGCCCCTGTCGGACTCTGACTCATACTTCAAACTTAATAGATCAGCCTGAACCGCTAGAGTTTGCAGATGATCAGCTACTTCGCGCACTTGAGTCACCGCCTCTCCCATAATATAATCTCTTTTTCTAATCTGCTCTTGAGACTGACGGAATTGTCTTTGCCACTGCTCATTATTTTCTTCCAGAAGCTCTATCCGGATTTCACTATTTTGCAATGCATTCTCTAGCCCTCCTATTTGTCTTTTTAATTCTTCAATTTTGTCTAAGCTCGCCCTTAATTCAACCGTAGCATCATGATTACAGTATTGGTGAAGCGATCTTTCTAGTTCAGTTATCCGGACCTTCAACTCCGTCTTCTCGTCTTGGCAAACTAGTAGACTCTTTCCCAAGGCGACTTCTCGAGCCCGAGTATCCTGAAATTTCTTTTCCCATTGATTAGCTTTCGTCTTTTCCTCCTGAATTTCTTGTCGCCATTGTTCTGGCGTTTTACCCAAGCCAGCAGCTCTCACCGACCTACGCAACTTCTTGTAATCTGTCTTCAGGCTGTCCAAATCTTCTTCTGCTTTGTTCTTTCCTTTTCTCAATTTGTTGGCCTCTAATATTTGAATGTCCACATCCAGTCCTAACTGCATTTTTCTTCCTCTAGTTGTTCTATCTTCTTCCCCAATTCTAAACTCCTTTTTTCGAATTCTTGTTTGATGATTTCTATCTCAGAAGGCAAAACTTGTAAGTGTTCCTCTAAAGATCGAGCAGTTTCTGAATTTGACGCCGGGATGTTGTCGTTGATCCTTTGATCACGCCACTGACCATACTCGGGGTAATTGTCGGACCCACGGCTAAGATCTTCATTCGACGAGTCTGGTTCCAAGCACTAGATATTTCTCGAACCTTCTTCTTGTAATTGTCCTCCCTATAGGAAAAATCACTATAAGCCAACCCCTGCGTTGCTGGTATGAATTGTCGTGATCTATACTGTCTTGATACGAGTAGAGGAGCATATCCGATAGCTCCCCATATTCCGAGCAGCGGAACCCAGTCAAAATCTCCACATCGGTACAATATCTCATCAGGAATTAACCAAGGAGCCCTCCATTCAATATCTTCATCCTGGAGATTCTGGAGTATCTCTATCCATTTTCCTTCTGAAATATCATCCCGTCTTAGCGTAGCCACCAATTCTCCTAGAGGGGAGTAGCTATCGGAGAATACCCGATAAGAGACCTTTTCGACTTTCCAGAAGTGGCTGTGGAACCATGCCAATAAGAGCTGCGCGCATCCAATAAACCTTCCCTCCCCTGCTTTTCGACACGCATTTAAGGATCTAAAAGTTTCAGCGAGTATTGCCGGAACCGGTGTAACCCCTTTACTAAGCCGATCAAACAAATCAGATACAGCCTCGTCTATGTGTCCTAAAGCTTTGGGGAAAACCACTAGTCCATAGATACCTAAAGCGAAGACATCGACCCTTTTCTTTAAGTCAGGATGTACAAGCACCAAATCTCGCAAACTTTTCCAAGGAACACATTTACTGTCGCCTTTCTGTTGGATCCGGGCAGCGACCCACTGCTCGCTCATCCCAGTGATGTTCATTAATTTCTTTAACAACGGAGGGACACAAGCAGCTCTGGAATAAGCCTTGTCGACTTGAATCTTTGGGCACCGAAGCAAGGTCGTATACTCCTCCACAGTAGGTGTCAAATCTACCTTCCCAAAAGTGAAACAACTGTAGGCAGGATTCCAAAACTGAGCAAGGGCTCGGAATAAATACTTGTCCACTTTGACACTAAGCAGATAAGGTAGGTCACCGTAATTACAATAGAACAGCTGCTTGGCCTCGACATCCCATTGATCCCAGACTTCTTTCATTTCTCGAAGGTCATTCTGGATTACACTGATACGGGTAAAATCCCACAATTCTGACACGTACCCTTCGGTAAGACTATCGCCTTTCTCCCGTTGTGTCGTTTCAGCCCATATTCGCACAGCCGCATTATCCTCTACTTTATCAACAAACCCCTTTTCCATGATAAGCTTTCTACCAAGAAACTGAACGTGAATCGACACCTCTTTTAGAATGAAGATGCCATGCAATCACAAACAAAGTAAATTAGCATTAAACACAGAATAAGATTTAAAATAAGCGACAATAAATACAACATTCATTTAGGTAAGCACTAAAAATTTGGAGTAGCTCTACTTAGGTCAGTTCCTATGGCTCATTACATGAGGTTTGGCTCTAAAGTAGGGTACCTGAACCAGCAGATTCCTCGATCCTCACCCATTATAGGCTCATACGGACCAAGTTCGATTCAGGGGGATACATTTCCCTATGGCCATGCGGAGATGAAAATCTCACGAAGACATAGGTACGGATGTATCCCGGAAGCGATTCACTATCCCATGCGGAGGTGAAAACCTCACGAAGGCGTAGTTTCTCACTCCCACTTAAAAGGGTGTGACCAACGGTCATGCAATGCAATGCAGAAAGATATAAAAATTTAAAATACAAAACTTGATGAAAACTATAACTCAAAACAAATGAAATGCAATGAGAGGATCGTAAATTTAAACCAAAATTTTAACTTTCGACAAAAAGACAAAAAATAATCAACTCGTGACTTGACTCTCCTATTTTAAGTCCCCAGCGGAGTCGCCAAGCTGTTGACACCATTTTTTTTGGATGAAAAACGGGGTTGACTTGGGTTTTGAAAAAAGAAACGGGAGTCGCCACCAATCCTCTTTTTTTTTTATGAGGTGCGATTGGATCACCTCGAAGAGGGGTTGTTTTTAATAAACGGTTTGATTTTATTAAAACAACAAGTTTGGTCCACGAAATTCAGAAAAACGGGTTCGGGAGTCGGTTACGCACGAGGAAGGATTAGCACCCTCGATACGCCCAAAATTGGTACCTAGTTGATTATTTAATGTCTTAATGTCAAAAATTGAGAACCTTGGAAAAATTAAAAATACGATCCTCGTGTTAAAATAAAATAAAAAAATTGGAAAAGAAACATATTTCACGTTATTCGAGAAAGAGAATCATATCCAATAAGTTAGGACACAATGTCTCGAATTCTCGATACGCGAATGAAAAATACTAATTTAAAAAAAATTTAGCCATCTCGGATTTTAAAAATGAGATCACGACCAGTAAGTTAGGACGCGATTTTTTAATCCCGAGATCATTTAAAATTTGAGTTTAAAAGGATTCGTGCATTTAGATTTACCGTGAAAATTGAAACCCAGTAAGTTAGGGTACGATCCTCACGAATCTAAACACGAAATGCCATCTTAAAAAAACAAATTTTGTCATACCGAGCAAAACAACATATATAGTCGTTATAAAAAAGGGATAGAAACTAATTCCATTATCGATATGCGTGGTAATACCATGATAGATACGAAAATGTATATAAAAATAATACAGGCCATAACAACTAAATAAAATAAATAACAAAACAAATCAATAACGTGTGAAACAATATAAAATAAAATAAAATAAAATAAATAAAGCACTTATGTAAAATAATAAAGAGCATGTAAATAAATGAATAAATTACCATCAAATGAAACAATGATTAATGAATAACATTATAATATTTATAGATATAGGTATGTATGTATGCGAGAATTATAAAATATGAAAGTATACGTACGTGTATGTATTATAAAATATATAAAAATATGAATTTATATGCATATGTAAAATATATGGAGATTTACATATATATAAAAAAAGGGACACATAAGTATGTGTATATATTCATAAAAATATATATGTGTATAGATATACATAAAAATTATGAAAATAGAAGTAATACAAATATATATATGTAAAAATATGTACTATTTACGAAGATTAGAAATATGTACGATTATTATGAACATATATGCATGCACAAATAAAGTATAAAAATAGTGTATATGTATATATATAGTACAAAAAGTATGCATGTAAATATATAGAAAAATATATTTATATAAAAGAAATATACGTGTATATATAAGAGCAACTATAATAATGATAATAATAATAATACAAAAATAATAATATAATATAGAAATATAATAATGAATAGATGAGTAAAAAAAAATAAGATACAAAAATAAAACAGATGGACTAAATAGAAATAAAAACAAAAGTATTGGGCAAAATCGAAATAAAAAAAAGAGTAAAGAGGATTAAATTGTGACGCGCCGAAAGAGGGGGATCAAAATAGAAAAATACCCCAAATCCCCAAAACGCAGCGTTAAAAAGGATCGAATTAAAGAAAAATAAAATTATGGGGTTAAATCAAAAATAAAAGAAAATAACGAAAAGGGGCTAAATTGTAATGCGCTGAAAAATAGGAGGGACTGCGCGCGTAAATACCCCCTTTTAAGAAAACACGCGGATCCTCCCCTCTGGGTCGGGTCACCGCGCGGGTCAGGGGCAAAACGGCGTCGTTTTGACACCTGACCCTTAAGGGTAAAACGGCGTCGTTTTGATCTGGGTATTTAAACCCCACTTTTCTGAAAAAAAATTCATTTTTACAGACCCTTCAAAAAAAATTTCAAAAAAACCTACATTTTCCTCTCAACTGCTCAGCTTTCAGGGTTCCAAAGCCCCCCGTCACGCCGGCCGTCGGCCCACCGCGCCACCGTACGGTGGCCGGAAATTCAAAAAAGGTATTTTTTTTATTTTTTAAAATAAACTGCTTTTTAATATATATGTATATATGTGCGAAAGATTAAAATAAATAAATATAGAGAATAAAAGAAAAAAATCACCTTTTCGATTTTTTGTTTATATTTCCGGGTAAAAATTACAAAATAGATGAAAAGAAAAAAACCCCCTCTTTATGATGTTCGAATGGCTTTATATAGCCATTTTACAAAAAAAATTTTATTGTTTGTTGCTGCTTGCGTGTGTTCTTCATTTTGCAGGGCTGATGGAGGACGATGGGACGTGCGCGGCGCAAGTGGCAGAGCAGTTGGTGGCTACGGCGGTGCAGAGGAGTTGGTGAGAAGGCCCTAGGTGCGGCGCACCTAGGGTTGCTGCTGTTTTTTCTTTTTCTTTTCTGAACATGAGTTAGGGTAGTTGGGTGTATTGGGTTTGGGCTGATTGGGTTAGGCTAGTTGGGCTGTCCTGTAATGGGTCTTGGGTTTGGGCTGGTGAGTTCAGATTGGGCTTGTACAGCAGTCATGTAAGAATGTTCCAAACATGGAGGGGTGGAGGGAATAATTTGGATTTAAAAAACTGAGGTGGGCAATTAAAAGAATATATAATAAATGTCCAGAGGTGGGAAAGGGAAAATGGAGGGACCCCCAACAAGACTTTCAAGGCAGCTAAGTGCCATAATGGTTGAAAGAAAATACCATACATGTATGCATACAAGAGTTGAGAAAAAGGGACATCCCCCACTAATACTATCATTAGGATTTAGGACTAGATGCAAGATATTTGTCAATAAAGAAAACAAGGGTATATCTATTATAGGTCAAATTATGACATTGATCCCTATAATTGGATTCCTAGTTAATTAATCCAAATAGTTAACAAAGTTAACTATTCCAATTAAAATGCTAGGGTGAATTTTTTATATTTAAAACAATCCTTCCAAAAACAGCATTATGTCAGCTCAATGAGTTAAAATCATTGTTGTTTGAACTAGACCGGCTGATCGGACGAAAAACTAACTAAGATACTGGTCCGAAGAGTCGATTTAAACCATTAGATCAAGAACCAATACAAACCAATTAAACTGGTGATTGAACCGAGTTTTTCTAATTTTTTAAATTTTTAATCAAACCAATTCGACCACCAATCCGAATTTAAAAATCATTGGTTAAAATGGGTGTTTTTAAGAAAAATTCATGATAATATTTTAACTGGAATAGTTAACCATGTTAATTATTTAAACTAACTAATGACATTATAAAAATAAAGAGACTAACCTCAAATTTAAACATTTAAACATAGTAGAGAGACCAAAACTATAATCTAATCAATATAATATATACAAACACACATCAAAAGTGTTAGAAAAGAAGATATGAACCATGAAGAAGTGCAGAGAAAACCAGTTAGTCTATAACTCTATATATATGACTTCGATGAGATATGGCTTTTTTTTTTCCAATAACTGTTTAGGGTAAAATTATATGAAACAAAAGAATAAACAGACAGAAGGAACTACTGCATAAAGATATAAACGTATGAAAATGGTGGGATGGGACTTGCCTTGGGAGGGAAGGAATGGAAAAATAAAGGCCAGGGCAGGCTCAGCAAATAAAACTCAAGCGACTGCACCACTATCATATCCCACAAGACCCGTCATCCACGAAATCTTACTATTCATGGTGGAGACAAGTCCGTCCTAACTTTTTCTCTTTGAGGTCCACTAACTCCATTAGCGTGACAAACAAGTTGAACCAACCACATATTAGTAAGAGAGACTTACCAGAATCAAGGGGTTCAACTTCAATGTTTGAAGCAAGGTCGACCAAGAGAATTCTTATAGTAGCATATATGAGAGAGACCAACAATAAGAGGAAGTTCACCCATGCCAGGGAAATTTCATTATGGAATTTAAAAACAATAGTCAAACATGAAGGATTCAACTTTGAGCATCAAAATTTATGTTGCTAGACTGTCGACTAAATCTTCTGCAATATATTCATGTTCCACTGAGTGTAGGCCATACTATCGCTCCAAGAGCATTACCATTTCACAGTGTGGAGTATGCGGGAAAAGGTCGACAGCCATGGCTTTTACAGGTTGGAAAGGCTCTGAAATAGGCATAGACTTGGCTCTGTGCCGTGCTAAACCGGCACTACTCATGTTCCTCCAACCCCGGTTGTCTTTCTTCCCTTTCTCAACCTTCTCGGGAGATGGAGTGCAGAGCTCAATGGCATTTGCCACTAAGCTTTCGGGATTGCAAGAAATATACCTACGAAACAGAATGAGGGTCGAATTCAGGTTTGCTAAGAGAGGGAATGAAACAGCCAAAATAACAAAATAAAAAGCTCACAACAAGAACTTACACAAGCCTGCGTAATGGAGCATGAGTTCTTAACACTTTGATCACCTGATTTTTCAGAAAACAATAAATGAGATCCAAGATTACAAGATGAGATAGATTTACATTTAATTTTTTTTTAAACCTATAGGTTTGCAAAAATTAACTGATAGTAGAACAGTGTCTAATACTAAAGCCATCCAAGGTTTTCAAACTGGACCTGTTGTCAAACAGGTCAAACCACCAATTCTCAATCCGACTGCTTTGGCCGGTTCAATTGAATAAATTATTAAAAACCATAAATATTAAAAAAAGAAAAAAAGGGTTCAACTGCTGGTTCAACCAGTTCGTGGGTCAACTGGTCCAACCCCTTGCTCTGGACCAGTACCCAAGCTAATTCCTGGTTCAACTGGATGGACCGGTCTGGTTCTGAAAACAGTGAAGCAATCTAATTTTAGAGAGAATTCAGCATGGATCCAGAATCTTCAAAATAACTGCTACTTGACAGGGATCAAATTTAAACAAGGCAATAATGAAATACATGTCATAATCATAGAGCTTAAAGGAATTGGAACAAATACAACTGCTGGTATATCAAGAGTACAAATACTTACAGTGGGATGAAGTCCCATACGTGGAGGATCAACAATAGCAACAACATTTTTGAATTGTGGCACCGAAGAATTTCCATCTTTGGATGTGGAACTTTCCTGAAGTTGATTTTGGATCTCTTTTCCATCATTTTCTGAAGAACATTTTTCAGGCTCTTGGCACGAGCTCTCTCCATCATTATGTGCATTGGTTGTGCATGTATCTTTCTCTTCACCGGTTAATATTCTTTTCTCACTACTTTCTAAGGCACTTGAAAGTTGACCTTGTTTTTCAGAAACATTGAGGTACTCTTTCAACAGAGACCCTATTACATCCTCAGCCTGTTCCTCATAGAGAGCACATAAATAAATAACGAAATAAAGAAATGCAGTTCGACAACTATACTCCCCCCCCCCTTTTCTCTCAAAATAATTAAATCAAGCAAGGAGGCAAGCAGGAAAATCAAACCTTTGAACATATGAATCTACAATTTTTTATCCCATTAATCTCAGCATTCTTATACGCATCTTGAACTGCAGAAGCATTCATTTCAATGCCAATAACCTGCAGATTTTAATGCCGAGACAAGTTCAGCTATTAAAAAGGGAGAATCTGCTATGTATATACAGTTTAACTGAAATCATAATCAACTAGTTTAATACTTCACAAGAACAAAATCAACAAGCCTCAGCATAGTAACTCTTTTCAATTATTATCCAACATGGAGCTCAATCTATGTCATATATTCAGGGATGTAGAGTTTCAATCGTGCATGATGAAGGGAGGGAATTGGATGGTGGTATTACCATACCAACACGATGCGCTAACGTGAGTCCAATCGTCCCGGTCCCACAGCATATATCAAACAGTAAGGTATCAGGACCCAAACCAGCCCACTCACCAGCAAGTGAGTATAATTTCTCAGCAGCAAGAGTATTGACCTGCAATAGAGTTGCAGTTGCAAATTATCCAGATTTACCACCAAAAACGTTTCAACCAGAAAAGAAAGGAACTCAGGCACAAGGTCCTAACCTGAAAAAATGCTGTTGGAGATATTGAAAACCGAAGGTTGCTTATACAATCATGAATTCTAGCTTCTATGATGTTATTGGCTGTCTCTGGCTGAAGGCTGCTTTCCGTCTTCGGGATGGGTATTGAACGCAATGGAGCATCAGTTGGTGCCACGTTTGATATTCCTTGATGATCCTGGACGAAAACAATGACCACAAGGAAGAGCCATTAGATGAGGAGACAACATATGCTACCTGGCTTAGATCACGCGATTACAATGGTAGAGAAAAGAATTATGACTGGATGCAAATTATAAAATTCAGCAGAATACAAAAGAATTACAATGGAACAACTACCTGAACAACAAAAACATTTAAAGGCAGAGGAGGAGAATTTGCGGCAGCACCTGCTGCAAATGCTTGAGCGAGCCTCTCAAACTCATTGGTTACTTGTGCCTCATCAAGCCCAACTGAGCAAACCTAAGCAATCAGTACATAACAAACAAGTTAGCAGATATGTAGTATATGTTTGTCTAAGGTAGTATATTGGTCATTTTAACTTCATCCATGATGAAAACTTAGTCTACCCACCCAACTGAAAAGATTATAACAACTTGAGGCTTAAGTATTTTCTCCTTCATTCTTAACCAGAGCATTCCCATGCATCTTAATAACAAGATATAGCTACAAAAGTAACCTGAAAGATGAGAATTGAGCTTTTGGAATAGACACAGACCTGAACAATGAGCATGACCTCTGAAATATTGGCCTCAAAATTTTCATCTGCAACCTTCCCAGCTGATCTTCCTTCCCGGACCTTGTAAATTGAAATAGAATTTGAACATATAATTAAACAGACTTTACCACCAATTTGATTTAGTGCAGCAGAACTAAAGGCAGCAATAGTACTAGTACTAGTTTGGTAAATTTGTTATGCTCAAAGCCATTGCTCAAGAAAAAACATACCGTTAACTGACGCCAAAATCCTGTATTTTTAAATCTGTTCCAAATTGGGAAGCTTAAATGTTGCAAAAACTCCTGAAAGATTGAAGCATATCTGCAAGCAATTTTAGAAACATTTGGGCAGTCCACAGGTTCTTCAACAGCCGTCACACCCTCCCTGAAAGGATTATTGTCTTTAGAGGCAAATTCCAGCTAAAAAGAGGTTCCCAAGCAGGTTAGAAGTATTACCTAAAATTCCCAAGCATGAACCCCACAGTTGGTTTTCCCTGTTGAGAATATCCAACAGAAAACTCACACTTATTACGGTATCCATTTACAACTGGTGATTCAATTATACCTTCTACTTCACATGGAAGACCGCCTATACAAATCAAGATTAAAGACAAGCACAGCCATTAGTGACCCTACCATTCATTCTGATTTAAAGAAGAACTGATGGAGTACTTGTTGAACTGCAAATTAAAATTATTATAATCAACATATAAGCTCAATGAGAGGATCAGTTTTTAATGAGTAAATGTGAAACATACCTCTTTCCCTAGACTGAAGAACCCACTGAGGAAGTGAAACACCGTTAGGACATGCTTTACGTGCATTTCTCGTCTGCCAAATAATAAAGGACAGTGAGTCTGATATAATTAATAACGAAAATCATCCTAGCAAAAACAGAGCAGAAGAAAAGCGTTTCTAACAAGTTTTTTGAGCATCTGCATGACAGAATTCTTCTTGTGCTCCAATTGATCACCATAAGGCATATGAGCAAGGGGAGTGACTGCATCACGTGCACATTTTGCCTTTGAGGTGGAATCATCAAGTGCAGAACCATCACAATTTGTAGCACCATCTTGTACCTCGTTTGAAGCGATAGAGACACCTGCATTCTCCTTGATCGATGCATCATCAATAGTCTGTTGAGAGCTCAGAGTCGCAGCCATTGCTGATTTCACTTTCCTCTCAAATGGTCGAGGAATGACGTTTGCAACCTTCAAATTCTTGTTGCCAAAAGATTTCCCTTCCAATTCCTTTCAAATTGAACAAAATTTATTATGCCAGTCAGAAACTTACAACATGTTTATGGATCATTGGGTTTCTATATAACTGAAACATGAGATATACCTCAACTGCACTTTTCAATTGTTCTGCATTTTCAAAACTCACAAAACCAACCACCATGCCTTTCTTTTTCTTTGCAGATTTAAAAGTAATTCCCTAGAAGAAGAAAACAATTCATATGAAACACAAAACCAAAAACAAAAAAAACTTCGGGTTACATTCTGTTGCAATTCATGGAATTTATCAAATTATGTCAGTCATGATTGAACTTTAACTATCAACAAACTAGATCACTTGTCCAACTTTGGTAAATTATTTTAATGTAAAAATTGCCTTAACATGCATTCATGACTTACTTTCTAAACAGAGTGACAAATATATTTGGAGCTAACTTTTCATGAGAATTACTCAAAATTAACATACATGACTTAATTTGTTAATAATAGATCTACGTGAAAATTAACATTAAATTAACTGTGTAAAATATCCAAGAAACTTCAAAACCGTTTATATGAAGACTTCAAAATTAATAAAACACACTTACTTGTTCACTAAGAAACTTTCTCAAATTATCCCCATGCCATTTCCTTGGCAAATGCACCAAGCATTTACTCAATTGAGGGTCTCCACACTCTTCACCGTCCTCCCCGCCATCCATAACCATCTCCGTCATCATAACCTCCTGCTCCTCCTCTTCCTTTTCTGCCACCTTCTCCCCATTCTCCCCTTTCATCGCCTTTTTCGCTCGCTCTGAGGTCGGGTCCCACGAGTTATCCAGACGTGGTCGGAGCTCCTCCTCGCCGTGCGCGTACTTGCAAGTGCTGCCATGAGTGCAGGACCCATCTTGACGCCTGAAGTAAGAGCAAAGGGTGGTTTTCCATAGAGGGTGGGGAGACGAGTTCTGGGTCGGGTCATCGTCGTCCCGCTTGCGCTTCTCTCCGGGGTTGGTGTCGGCCGTTGATTGGGGATCGGACGGCGGGATTGATTCGCAACTAGGTTGGGGTGAATCTTGGCCGTTGGTTTGGGCGGCGGAGTCTAGGGTTTTAGTTTCAGAAAGTTGGTTATTTGGTGAAGCCGCCATGGGAGTTATCGGAGTACTACTAGGTTTAGTTCAGTTCAGTTTCAGTTTTTCTGAAGTGACAAACGTGATTTTATGTATGCCCAAATAAATGGTCATAGGTAAATAAAAGTTAACTTCTTCTTTATGGTTTTTTAGATGATAATAAAAATTTTAATCACGAAAATGAGAATGTTGTAAATGATATATTTTTTATATTGAATTTAGATTTTTTCTAAAAGAGGCAATTATAATAATCAATTTATAAATTAGAAGAATTTAGATCTATTACTATCTTCAGTCAATAAATTTCTAATTGAAACCGGCAGAACTATAAATAAAATGAGCAAAGAGTCCTTTGTATTAGCACATTTAGCTATATGATCCACAACCCCATTTTGATCCTCGAAATATGTCGGACACGAACCTCCCATCTTCACCGCAGCAATTGATGTAATAACCTTAATTCTACTAATTTACTCATCATTCCAAGCATCCTCAACAACTATACGCTCCTAGACAAATCGAGAATCACCCTCCATAAGAGTTTTCTCAAGGATCCTTTCAAGGTCACAAACCAACTCTTTCATTGTCGACTTCAACTCAACCGAATCATGGAAATGGTTCCCCATCATCTCATCCGGTGGTCTCCCTTGCTACCCAGAAATTATATTATGAACTCTCAATTGCAACTCTTGAGAGGTGCCACTTTTTTCACTAAATCTAAACATCTCATTTTCTTTTCCATTATGCGCATGCAGCGTGCTTCTATTTATTCAAATTCAGTGACACATCTACTGGTTGTATGACTATGTTTTTTCCCCGATCAGCAGCACCCACAAGTCCCAGTTTTGATCCATCAACTGGGTCCCAACTCAGGTAGGGCTAATTAGATTAATAAAATCTTAAATTTACCAATCAACCAAACTTTTTTTATATATATTTTTTAATGTATTTTTATTTTATCATACATGCTTTATTATCTTTCCATCAGTTGTATATATACTCACTATTTAATCTAATGTTTTTGTACATTTTATTACCATACATTTTATTTCATACATTTTATTACCGTACATATTATTTCATGTGTTATTATAATTAATTAATTTCAAACCATTCGTTTCATTATTTATTGTATATTATATATAAACACGTATCTATGTTCTAAATATATGGTTTCCACACGCATACACGTGATAGGATTTCTAATTTTATTTAAGAATTACAAAGTCTATCCCATGCCTACTCTTGTGGAAACTAGTATTTAAAACACAGAGGTTAGTTTAAAAATAATATATAATAAATAATGAAATGTGCGGTTTGAAACTAATTAATAAATTAAATTGTGAGTAAAATAAAATTTAAACACGTTAATACATCATATTAATAATACCAAATGCACTATAGTTATTTATCATGGTGTTGTCATCAATCTTGCGTTGATGATCACTTGAGTTAGTGTCGAGTTAACTTGTGACACAAACTCAATCAACAAAATTATTAATACTTAAAAGTATGTTAAATTAAACATGTCAAATTAAAATATTGTTACAATATAACTATCATCGTCTTTCATATTGATCTTTTTCTTCTTCAATCTATCATCATCTAGACCTACTCATTTTTTTACCGAGCCCAACTCATGAATAGATCTAATTATCTTCAATCAATATTAAGGCATTGGACTTCTGGTGCAATTAATTGCTTCAGAATTGCAAATTACAATTACAATACTAAATTAAAAAATAATATAAATTAAAATTAATCAGAACATTTACATTAGAAAATGATAAGGGAAAGTAGGGGTGAATTTAAAATAAATTTAGTATAACATGTATTACGAATTAAATAAATGTGCAACGATGATAAATGAATATTATAATTTTTTATCTCGGCATTAATTAAAATGATCTTTCATCACTTTTCGATGTTATTATCATTTGACTATGACTTGATTTATCTTAGAAAAATCATCACTTTAATATTCCATTATTTTCTAGACAATTCAAACGTACTAATACTAATAATCTCCATATGTTGAATGCTATTTATAATGATAAATCTTAATTTTAACCAGTATATAAATGTAACACTAATTAAATGATAATTTATTTAAAATAATATATATTATTAATAATTAATATCCTCAATTTTATAGTTCAAACCAATATAAACTCTATTCAATAAAAAAAATTCATATGATTTTATCTATTATTCATAACTGCATAGTTCAAATGAATAAAAACTCTATTATTTAAAAAGGTTTATTTATTTAATATTTGTTTAGCAATTAAATGAACATTAAAGAGTGTTCCCATTGATTCAAATGTTTATTTAAACTCGTGCTTTTATATATATTATAGATATATGATACTAATTTGTATTCCCATGCGATGCGTGAGTCAATTGTGTATATTAAATTTATAATATATTTTTTTATTGTTCAAATTTTTTAATGAATTTCTTCAAACAAATCATTAATAAATTAAAATTTTAAAAATATTTAACTGATTTAGAATCAGTTATATTAATGTTATTTAATTTTTAAAAATATATAGTTAATATTAAAATAATACAAAAATTCATCATAATTTTAAGATTAATAATAATATACTTTAATTTAAATATTATAATTAATAATTTTTTACATGTTATTTATTATATATATTGTTAAATTAAATTGTTTTAATGTTAAAATTGTCAGTAATTTGGTTTTTGTGATTTTATATTTATCTCTACTTTGCTTTAATCAATCAACATGATTAACTCTTATTATATTTGAAAAATATAAATTTATCAATTTTTTTAAAACTATATTTTAAAGTTAATAATTTAATATTCATTAATTTTATAACGACAATATTAAAAGTTATTTCAATTAAGTAAAATCTTAAAATTAAGAGATAATTTATTTAAAATTAACTTTATATTTAACATATAAAAATTTATAAAGAAAAAAATTAAACAATATTTAATAACTTAAAAAAATTAAAAGAAATGAGTAAAAGTGTAATTTACCCAAATTATAAATAAGTGTTTCAAATAGAATGTCATGTGCCAGTAAACTCTAATACAAACATTATTATTTATTTCATTTTTTTTAAACTCATATTACTATAATATATATATGATCATGAAGGCACTAAATTGCTCTTGTCTATCACTAGTATTAAAAACTCGATTATCTATAATAAAATTCATTGTCGTGTTTATTTATATGCCCTTAAGATATATATATTCTTAGGTTCTTAAATTATAAAATATTATCGATATTTCGAATTCAGATAATTTTTGAAATAGATGAACACCTTATCAATAGATAATTACTTGGAGTACAATTAAGTATACTTTTAAATATATATAATGTTTAATATAAAAATATTATTTAGACAATAATTAAAAAAATCGGAATAGTTGATTGAATTAATAACGAAAACTTGACCCATTTCAATGTGTGGGTTGAATTGATTTTAGTTTAAATTGAGTGTATCGGTTTAATTTAAAGTTGTTTCTGATAAATTAAAAATTTAGGTATTGAATAATTAAGTATTAAATTTTTTTATTATTTTATTAAAAAAATATTGCTAAATTTTGAAAGTGTGGAGCGTATCAAGTGGAGTTATGTCAATACGACATTATTTTGGGTTCGAGTGAATTGAGGTTTCAGGTGTTTGTCTTTTTACGACCATTCAAGTTGAAAGGAATTTAAATTGAAAGGGATGGAGTTGAAGTTTTGGTTGGAGTCAAAATTCACTCATAAAATTTCTTAAGATGCTGGGAATATAAATATAGATAAAAAGGCGTGGGCCAAGTTTATTGAGCCCAAAAGAAACCATGGGCGCCCGATCCGACCCATACAAAATATGATACCAGTACTTAAAGAGTAAACCCTAGGTTGTCCCGATTCTCAGTTCATCCCTAAATTTGATTTTGCAAATCTTTGAATTCCTCCATGGCCAGAAAGCGAAAGCAAAGCTCCTCTGACTCAGAACCCCCGAAAATAGCGTCGGAACCTCAACCGGTCCAAGAAAAACAGCGGCAACAACCTGTATACATACCCGAAGATCCGAACCCGAATCCAAACGTGGACGAAGAACAGCAAATACTAGAAGTGGAAGAGGAAATCGAAGAAGAAGTAGAAGTAGAAGAGGAATTTGAAGAGGAGGAGGAGGAGGAGGAGGAGGAGGAGGAGGAAGATGACGAGGACGACGAAGAAGCGGAAAACGAAACCTTAGTAGGTTCATCATACGCGGCCGTCTTAAACGGAGCACCCAGAGAAGCGGGTCGAGAAGATGAATCCGACGACGAACCGGTCGAGAAAATTCTAGAACCGTTCGCTAAAGATCAATTGATTACCCTTATTAAAAAAGCGGTCGAGAATCACCCGGATTTTATCTCGTCGGTTCGGGAGTTCGCGGATGCGGACCCGGCCCATCGGAAGATCTTCGTACACGGGTTGAGTTGGGATACCACTGCCGAAACCCTTACCGCCGAGTTTTCAAAGTACGGCGAGATCGAAGAATGCAAAGCGGTTACTGATAGGGTTTCCGGGAAATCGAAAGGGTACGCTTTTATTCTATTTAAACATAGGAGTGGGGCGCGGCGGGCTTTGAAACAGCCACAGAAGAAGATCGGTATTCGAACCACTTCTTGTCAGCTGGCAGCGCAAGGACCGGTTCCTGCTCCGCCTCCCACTGGTCCACCGGTTTCCGAGTATACCCAGAGGAAGATTTTTGTTAGTAACGTATCGCCTGAATTGGACCCGGAGCATTTGCTTGAGTTTTTTAAACAGTATGGGGAAATTGAAGAAGGTCCAATGGGGCTTGATAAGCAGACAGGGAAACCTAAAGGGTTTGCTCTTTTTGTATATAGGTCGGTCGAGAGTGCAAAAAAAGCGTTAGAGGAGCCTCATAAGAATTTTCAAGGTCATGTTCTTCATTGCCAAAAGGCCATTGATGGGCCAAAACAGACTAAAGGTGTTTCTGGTGGGCATCATCAGCAGTATCAGCATCATCACCAAGGGCAACATCAGAGCCAGTCTCATTACCATCATGCTAAGAAGGGAAAGTATTCGACTGGTGGGTCAGAGACTGGTCATTTGATGGCACCATCAGGGCCTGCTGGAGCTGGGTTCAACCATTGTGTTGCTGCTGCTGGGTTTAACCCTGGAGTGGCTGCTGCTGCACCGGGTTTAAACCCTGCTCTGGGACAAGCTTTGACTGCGTTGCTCACTTCACAGGGAGCTGGTTTGGGGATCGGTAATCTGCTTGGAGGGTTTACTGGTGCGGCTGCGAACCAGGGAGCACATGCTGCCGGTTATGGGAATCAGGTTGCAGGAGGCTACGGAAACCAGATGGGGGTGCAGGGTGGGTATCATAACCCACAATTGGGGCAGGGCGGTGCTGGTAGGTCTCAACCTGGTGGTGGTGCTCCTTATATGGGCCATTAGGTAAGCCCCAAGGTAAATGTATATAATTTCGTGGTTACTTATATATCATTTCTATAGCTATTGATTTGCATGTGTAATTGACCGTCAAAATGATAAACCTAATATAATTGACTGACTTGTGATACTGTATAAAGCTAATCATGATCTCACACTGTTTGAGATGAGTAGTGTCTAGGAGCAGGTTATGTAATTTCTAAGCCTAAAAAGGAATTGCATAAAAATGTAGTACAAGCTTGCTTTGCCTTTCTGAAAGCACGTAGGTGTTTATTCTGTAAGTTCTAAAGAGTTCAATTGTTGATTGCTTGAGATGACTTGTGTTATATTGTTTGATATTTTAACTTTAAAATTAATTGTTTTTAACGAGTATTAAACAACTGAAAAAAAGCTCTTAGTATGTTTTAACTTTGGATTTAATTGTTTAACACTAGTTTTGCAAACTAAGTTTTGTTGTTTGAGAAAGATTGGTCGTCTTAAGACTGGTATATTGAGTCTTAGCTTATCTATCTCCACTGATATGAAGGGTTATTATCAATTTTCATAATCATCAACATTTTGTTTAAAATTCATTCATAATTTAGTTCCTTTCAAAGTTAAGAGAACATCATCTCACTTTATTTTATTTATTGAATTTCATTTTGTATTCTGGCATTTGCTGGACTAGAAATTTTAGTTAGTTAAACCATGAAAACAGAGTCTTATTTGGTTTTGCCTAAGATATGAAATTCTAGTTCATCTTTATCATGTACCATTTTTCCATGAATCTTTTGTTTTATACTCTTTTTTATGCTTCTATTTATTGTGCAGATTCTCTCATAGATGCATCAATCATTTTTTTTTCGACTCTGGTGATTCTGAAGTTACTGGCACTCTTTGCAAATGTGGTCTTTAAATTTGTAACAAAAGTCAACCTCAAACCTGTATTTTTATTTCTATTTAGAACTCTTTCCCCCTCACTTGTTTTAAAAAAAGATGTACTATTTCAGCTTGGATATTCGTTTCTTGAAAAGTGTTGGGGAACAGGTAGAATTTCCTCGCAGAGGACACAATTGCTGTTTTCAGGCTTTCAAGTGTTACGCAAACAATGACCTTTTTTTTCTTTTTTTCTTTTTGAACATTTTCTTAAATTGACAGATGTTTTATGGTGACTATTTCTTATATGAATCAGAATGTTTTTAATTTAGTTTTATGCGAGACAAAACTTTTCCAAGGTATTGTTACATTTTCTTGGTTTCTTGTGATTTTTTAAACTAGTTTTACCTTATCATAAATTGCCCTTTTTTTTGCTGGCGTTCCTCAAGTTTAACTTCATATAGATTGCTGTTTCCATTACTTTGATGGTAGTCTGTGTAGCATACCAGATTGTGAAGTCGTTAGCTCCAAGTATTGGACAAAATGAGATTTCGAACTGCAGGTACAATGGCTATATATGGTCCTGACCGTTGCTTTCATGCTTAGGCTTTGCTTGGTATGAAGAATGGAAAAGAGTGCAGATGGATATTTTGTTAATCTAATGATTAAGCTACGAAGTATAAAATGATTATGGATCTAAACTATTTGATTAACAAATTTTACATCTTCACTCCTTTTCATCATTCGTACAAAGCAAAGCCTTAATATATTCCTAACTTAGGCACCCCCAGCTCCTACCAATCTCCCAAGTTCCCAACCCCTTTCTCCATATATTTCTCGGTGGTTGAGGATCCTTGCCTTCAGAATGAACAAGTGGAGTTATTGGTGTTCCTTTCTACAACGACTTGTGAACTGGCACCTTTGTCTTCAGTGACAATTGTTTGTTCATGTAAATTATTTTGGTCAACATATTTTGCACTCGATTCGAGATGGGGAATGGAACCAGCCAACATGTTTTGAGGATGCTCTGACCTGTTGTTTATTGTAAAAATAAACAAAAAAAAGTGCCCAACATGTCTGGAAATTGTGCCTTCATCTTGTTTGAGTTAATTGAGTTAAGATTCATTAGGCAAAGAATTTGTTGTTAGGTGAGTTGCTGGGACCTGACAGGCAAAGGATCTACTTTGTTCCAGGTATGGAACTGGTCTTGGTTGGTCCTCACCCCTTTTATGAAAGAGAACTGTCTACCTGCCTGCATCTTTAAATTGGTTGCCCCTAATATTAATGCCTTCCTTTATATACATATGTTTATACGGAAAGATAAGTGTTAAAGATAGAAAGGAAATCGATTTGTGCAGGTAATGTTTTCATCGTGACAATGTGCAAAAACAAGGCACTCCATGCATTGTGATCACAATGTCATGGCATTACAATATATTGTAATTTTAGAACTAGAGATAAAAATTTTAATGTTTTTGAAGATGGAAAGTTGTTTAGTATTTGTTTAACTTAATTTCTTTTTTATTTAGTAGGAAGATGTGTATTCTAGTAAGATATAAAAAATTTAATTTAACAAAAATTTCTTATCTATGAATTAATTTTAAGTAAACGACTGTGATATGGTTTTAGAATTTCATTGACTTTTTAAGTAGCATATTAGATTCTTTTCTCATAAAATGCGTTTTTTTTAACTTATAAAAATAAATAAAAAATATAAAAGTTTAGAAAGGTAAATTATAATATTATGTTAAAATAGCAAAGATAAAACAATATGTTATATTTATGGTTCATGATAAGTACAAAAGATATCCTTATTAAAGTTTTATATGGTCGATATTTTTAAATATTGATCAATTTAGTAACATGATAAAAATAAATGATGTTTTGGTCGTTCTTTTACATACTATAGATTAATATTGAAATACACAATTGAATGTCTTTGTTCATCTATACTAAAATGAGTTGGTACGCTATTTGTGGGCAAGAAATATTTTCCAAATGAATGATAGGTTATAATGCAAGTGATATTTTTAATAAAGGTAGTTATTCAAATGAAAGTGTATAGAATACTTTAAATTATTTTTTTTTTAAAATAGAGTTGGTGATATAAAGGTGTTGTTTGATAAATTAGGAAATAAAAGTTAAATTTTTAATGTTGAGTGTAATAAACATTAATAGTATGGCATTTATTGAAAATTAAGTGTTGAAAATGATATATTATTTGATAAATATAATTTTTTTTAAAAATGAGAAAACTAAAAATGTCAAATATTAAATAAAAAAAAGTTAACATCCAAATTAATAAAAAATATTTAATTTAAATTCTTATTTATGGAATACTCTCTAATGTAATTTCCTCTTGATATTTAATTTCTAATGTAATATTTAAAGGTTTTTAAATGAGAACATTGAAAATAATATTTTATAAAAATATAAAAGATAGAAACTCTTAATTTAAAATTTTTTTTAAAATAAAAAGTTCATAGTAATTTTTTAATCAATTTAGTATTCGGCTGTTTAGTAACACCACCTTAATTAAGAGTTAAGATAATAGTATAGATAAATTGAAAATCCTTTTGAATGAAATATCAAACAAGTCCTAGTGATATTAAATCCAACGAGTATTAATAACATTTAGCTGTTCTTTTGTATTCAATAAATAATTTAATATTTAAAATATAAAAATGTTTTTTAGTGAATGGTTATTTTTATTATTAAAAATAAAATAAAATTTAAAATATAAAATTAAAAATTTAAATGAGTAACTTTTTTTCTTCATCAAAAGGCATTTACGGGTCGAACGGCTCACTTGGGTTTAATTTTTAAATAGCGTTGACTTGATTCATCATTCAAAAATTTAAAATTGGTAAAAAAAATAAATTTATATTAATATTTATATATTTTTATAATCAAATTTAAATAATAATATTTTTGTAACACTTCTACATTCGTCTTATTTTATTATCGTGATTTTAATTTAAACATGTTTCAACATGTTCGAACTCACGCCCTTTTATATTGATATAAAAGGATATTAATCAAAGTAAAACTCATAATTTGTTTTTTTAAATAACTATAGGTAAGTTTTTTATTTAATAATAATAATAATAACCTACATAATTTGGGCCATTTCTAAATATATAAGGGTCTCTTATTATAGAAACGGATCCGGGCCGACCCAAAAGCTCTGAATCTAGGGTTTTTGATGTGACCCATCCTACGCAAAATCTATCTTCCCAAGCCACGTTTTCTTTTCCTACTTCCAATCCAATTCTATTTCGTCTCCGGCTATATAGATTGCGTTAGCTCAAGTGTGTAAATAGTGAAAACTTGCCCTGGCAATAGTTATTTCTCTCTCAATACTATAAAACCAAAGCAAAAAAGTAAAGCAGACATTCATGCCTTTGTTGGCCTTTTGAAGTTTTTAACCCTCACTAATCACTTTTGCAAACTTCCTTGGTCTCTCTATCTGCAACTGTCAATCTTTCTCAAATACTTCCCCCAAAAAAACCCCACTTTTTAATACTGTTAAAAACCCACCCCAAAACCTTTGATCTTTTTGAATAACACCTTCATTTAGTGAATCAAAGAGTGCTTTTTTTGTTTGTTTGTATGCTCTCTTTTTTTCTTGTTACGAATTGAATTGATTTACTGACTTTGGGTTGTTTTTTGGTTTGTTGGAGAATTTTGGTGGGTGGTTGTAGAGATTATGGTAATGGCTGATAATGAAGCAGGGGATGGTCATAACGAGGTCAAGTCACCATGGAAGACTCCTGCAATTGATGGGGAGAAAGTGGGTGATGCTCCTGTTATGGGCACCCAATCTTGGCCTGACCTTGGTGGGAATCAACAAACCCCTCTAAACAACAACCCTCAGGTTGCTGCTGATGTGTGTGCCCCAGCAGCTCCACACCCATCAGTAGAGCAGGTTCGTCATTGCTTTTTGGGGTTTATTTTTGTTTAATTGGTGATTGATCGCTTTTAGGAGTGAATGTATAATTTGGATGAATTTGAAATCTTTAGATGTAATTTGAGTTTGTTTTGGTAGACTAAGTGTGTCATGTGGAATTATTAGGTTTAATGTGATCTCAAATGGACAATTTGAAAGACCAGGTTTTTAGCCTCTTATAATTTTGATTTGAATATCAGTTTATCTCCCAACCCTTCAGTAGGTCAGGTTAGTCTTTGCATTGGTGATTGATCACGTTTATGAGTGTGAAATTTGGATAAATTTGATCTAGCTTTAGGTGTAATTTGAGTTTGTTTTGGTAGACTAAGTGTGTCTTATGGAATTATTAGTGCTAATGTGTGTGTGTGTGTGTTTTCTTTTTTAAAAAGGACAATTTGAAAGACCAGGTCTTTAGCCTCTTTTACTTATATATTTCATTTGAATATCAGTCAATTGCTTTCTGGTTTCTTAAATTTCTTTGATCACTTTATATCAATTAAAAGTCTTCTAGAGAGACTAAGCTATATTGACTAATGAGCAATGACCACCCTTTCATGACGTCCGCTTGTTAGACATGTTAAAAGGATGATTGTAGGAGTTGTTTTCACATGTCAAGAAGAATTGAAATATGTCAGATGAGTGTTCTTAATAAACCTTTGTGGAATATAACTTCCCTTTGAAGAATTCCCTACATCATTGAGCCATCTCTGATTCTCAGTCAGTCTGGTTGTCTGTGTTTGCTTCTTCTTTGCATTTTCTGTTACCTTTATGTATGATTATATTGCGGGTCATCATATTGAGGCATGATATATTTAGTTGTTGCCAATGTACTTCTTTTTTTCTTCCTTGCAATTAAGAAGAAAAATTGAACAAATTGTTGTCTCAGTGTACCTTAATTTTATCATCTTTCTCATTTTTTGGGTCTTTCAGAGAGCAGCTGGGCAGCCGAAATCAAATGGATCTGGAAACCCCAATGCTTATTATAAGCATTCATCAGCACGCCATCAGAAGTCAGACACTAAACGCAATCCTAATGCTGGGCCTCGTTTTCCTGTACCTTTACCTTATTATCAACCACCGGTGCCAGCTGTTTTTCATCCTATGGTACCTCCACCACACATTGCAGTTCCTGGACCCGGGTATGCTTACCACCCTGTTCCTGGACCTTTTCCCGGTATTGATCCTCAGTTGGTAAAATCTGGATCTGAGACAACAATGCAAGCCTTTGGTCCCCCAGTTCAAGGTGTTGATGCCAGCAGAAATATGCAGCTTCCTCCCAGAGGAGATCCCAATGCTTATCCTGCCAACTTCCCTAATAGAAGACCCAATGTGCAAGAACCTGGTGGACATTTTAATCCTGGCTGGAACCATCAACGGGCATTTAATCCTAGAGAACCCATTCCCATGCAGCCAGGTGTTGGACCGAGATCTTTTGCTAGACCTCCATTCTTTGGTCCAGCTCCTGGGTTCATGATTGGTCCAGGTTACCCTGGTAATATCTCAATCCCCGTATTTTTGTTTAAAACACTACAACATGTTTCATTACTTCTTACTTTGTCAAGCTTCCTTGCTGTTTATGTCTGCCAGCAAGGTAAGGTGTGTATTTCAGCCTCTCGGATGATACTGCCTTTTGTTCTTTTTTCAGCTCTTGTTTTGTATTATGCCTTTCATGGAGTAAACTCCTTTTTATTATGACCTTCAGGAGCTTTGTGCTATGTGCCTATCGCTCCTCCAGGCTCCATTAGGGGACCGCATTCTCCACGCTTTGTTCCATACCCTATAAATCCAGAGACTACTGTGCTCCCTCCGGAGATGGTAACTTTGAGGGCTAATATAATGAAACAAATCGAGTATTATTTCAGGTGAGGAAGGCTTCTTTGCCTCCTATTTATTTAATATCTTTTTTTCTGGGTACCGCAGTCTAGAATTGCTTCTAAATTCCTCCACTTCCCCCATTTATAGATGCCATTATCAATGTTGGCATTTATGGGTATTTTTACTTAGTGCTTTGCTAGTAGGTGATTGATTCATTTGCTGTAAATCTTTGCACTTCCAAGTCTGATTGTGCGCACACGTTATTAATGGGGCCACTGAGGGACAAGAACTCTTACATAAAACTGATATTGTGGTAGCCACTTTAGAAAGTTTTCTATGACCTCATATCAATTATCTTTTGTATGTCATTGGAGTTTTTGGTATAGCAATCATAGTCTTAGGTATTTGGCATAAGTTTCATGCTCCATGTAATTGGCTCACATTAAGAGGCCAAAAATATGAACTTTTTGATTGTTTTTCATTAATGATTGCTGTAGATTTAATTGTTTTTCCAGCGCTACATAATGCGCATATCTTTGTATTAGTTGTTGACCTTTCTTACCCTCTTATTTTTTTAGTGATGAAAATCTTCAAAATGACCATTACCTGATTTCCTTGATGGATGATCAAGGATGGGTTCCAGTCTCCACAATTGCAGACTTTAAAAGAGTATGTTAACTCACTACTACTTAGCTTATATGGCGGCGTGTGCCACTGCTGTATTTTGTGTCGTTGGGTTTTTTCTGTTTTATTTATGGTTGTTGCATCATTAACTGATTGAATAGATTTTCTATCTCTTCATTTTTTTTCCTTAGCCTGAGAACTAAAGCTTTTGTGTGGTTTTTTCACTTTCTGAGTTGCAGGTTAAGAGAATGAGTACTGACATACAGTTTATCCTTGATGCTCTTCAGAGTTCTAGAACTGTAGAAGTGCAGGTTAAGACTTTTATTTCTCTTTTGGGTCTACTGTTCTGAAATTTGATCTTTTACTAATGTATGCAAGTTCGGATCAGGCCACATGTTCAATTCTGACCTCTGAATTGATATACTTTTATCTTCTCCATATGGTTAGCTTTAATTTACCCATTGAACCAAATTCATAGTAAGTTTGGTTAGCTATAATTATGAATTGATGGTGGTGATGGTGCTTATTTTCATACCGTTTAAATTGTGTCTTATCTGTCATTGTTGTGTGGGTACATTGGTTAGTGATACTGCCTTTTGATGCTATTCTTCACCTCAATGACCTTGTCTCTACTTGGTAATTGATATTATAGGGTGACAAGATACGAAGACGTGATGAGTGGTCCAAGTGGATCCCAGTTGGTTCAACAACAACATTGTCGTCGGAAGCTCAGGCTACTCAGTACCAGCCAAAAGAGAATGTTACTGATTCCTGTGGAAATGATCTGAATGAAGATAATTCAAAGGACATCTGTGAAGAAAACTTCAATATTCCTTTGGAAAGTGGGAGCTTGGATCATGTACCAGCTGAGGGAAATCATGCAGAAGTGATGTATAAAAGTAACAGAAAACATGCAGCCGTGCAAGTTCAATTAGATGGTGAGAAATGAGCATTTTCTGGTGGAAATGGTAACTTGAACAGGAAATTAACTGTTGATTCCAACATTAAATTCTCAGATATTGATCAGTTACAAGGAATTGATCGCATAAGGTTCAATTACCACAGAACTGAAAGTGTGGAATTATCGCCAGCTGTAGTAGTACAGAATGTTGCTGACCTGTCAAATGATTTTGCACATACATTTATGCTGGATGAAGAGCTGGAGCTGGAGCAAAAAACAACAAAAACTCTTTCTGCATTTAACAGGTACTAGATTGTGTATGTATTTAATGGCTTATCTCTTTCAGTGTTGAGCTAGGAAAATTTTTGCATCTGAATAAAGGCTTATTTCGATGCTTTCAAATGCTAATAATGATCCCTTGAACATCTGAATGGCATTTTTTTTTCAGACTGGATGAGGAAGAGGATGACATGGTCAATGATCAGGATGTTCAGAGACTTGTGATTGTTACCCAGGTAATGTCTTACAGCTCTGTATGAATTCTTTTTCAGCCTTATTATTGTATTTAATGTTTAAAGATTGGTGCATCGGAGCATCTAAGTTTGTGTTTTTACTTAGTAATTTATAATAGTTGTTCTTACTATCATGACCTTCAATAGTATCATATTGATTGTTCAATATCATCAGAGAAGATAAGAATCCCCGACTTATATTTGCTATCCAATGGAAATCCAATTCAAAAAAGATTATACATATGTATAGAAAAATTACCCCATCTAAATCAGTTTTTTCACAGGCATTGAATTTATGAAGCATATACATGAATTATGTAATGCTTCCATTTTGTGAAGTTGAAGCATTCTAAACTTCATTCAAGAGGGACAGTGTTCTTCCTCAGGTGAAATTGATGGATAACTTTTTTTCCTTTTCACATCGGTAGTGATTTAGCTTTTAGAGACATTAAGAGCGAATAGTTGGCTCTGCTCACTCCTCTCCCCTCCTCTTTAGGGGTGTAATCAAGCCGAGTCAAACCCAAATAGTGGTAAGCTCAAGCTTCACTTGAAATTCAAGGCTCGAGCTTGATCAAACATCAATTTCTAAGCTCAAACTCAGCTCGAGACTTAATTGAGCTACTCAATCTCAAAAGCTCGAGTTTGTTTGTACTTAAAACTATTTCTATATAATAAGGGTAAGAATGTCATTGCATAATATAAAAGTATATTTAATGAAAAGCTTGATTAGGCATGTGAGCCGTATGGTGCTCGAATTGGGCTTTGATCAATAGCTCGAGCTACTTGAGTTGTAGCTCGGCTCAATAATTCCTGAATCAAATTTGAGTTCTTTTCAAGTCAAACTCAAGTAGCTTGCGAGCATCGGTGTCTCATTACACCCCTACTCCCCTTTCATCTCTTACCTCCCAATTTCTTCCACTTTTTTTAATCTTAATTGGGACTGGTATGTTCTCTCTGTTTTTAGCTTATGCCTGTAAGCGTATGCTTTCTTTGGGTAATGTTTTACTTGTATTAAACTGTAGAATGGTTGTGGTTCTATTTTTACGGAACATATCTTTTCTTCTGATGTGCAGAATAGTGGGATAACTGAAGGATCAAAAGCTGGTGCAAAAGATTCAAAGGCCATATCCAGTGAGCTTGCTGCTATGATAAATGATGGTCTTGTCTTCTATGAACAGGTTGGCACTAGTTTTTTCTAATTTATTAATAAATTTCTCGTTTGCTGTTTTATTTTCTGTAATCTAATTATTGGAACATGATTGTTGCAAGCAGGAGCTGAAAACTAAACGATCTAGGCGTAGAAAGAATAATTCTAATTATGAAAATAAAGACGGAAATCCAAGGTCTCCAAGGGGTGCATTAGGAGTATCAAATCTGAAGACGGGTGAAAATGCTGCTGGGAGCAGTAATCTTGAAGAATCTGGAGGATCGAGTTCCCGAAGGAAGCAAAATAAAGGCTTCTCCAAGCAACAGTCATTCCATAAGCAGAGATTTTTCTCCGGCAATTCAAAGAATCATGGAGCTAGTCGTAATTCCATTGCAATAATATCAGAAAGTCCACCAAGTAATTCAGTTGGATATTTCTTTGGTTCTACTCCCCCAGATAGTCACGGGTTAGTTATAAGTGACCATTTCTTCACTTTAAATATCACGACTTCTGTAAGTTCTTTTTGCTTTCTTTCAGTAGTAACTTCCTTTACTTTATAGAGTGCAAGAATATAGACTTGTTACTATAGGTTTCAAATATAAATTAAACCTAATTAAATTGACTAGATGATGAGATTTTCCCGAGTTAATTGATGTCTAAGCTTCAATTTTTTACAGCCCTAGGCAGCCTTCGAAGTTGAGCTGTTCACCACATGGGACTCTTTCCAGCAGTCCACCAGTCGGTTCCTTGCCAAAGTCATTCCCACCTTTTCAGCATCCAAGTCATCAGCTATTAGAAGAAAATGGTTTTAAGCAACAGAAGTAAGGAATGGTGGATCTTTTCCCTAATATATATGTATTTGTGTATACTTATGCTCATCATGACTTGATGAGATTTTTGTTGCACAAAAAAATATACTTTGTGGTTTGTTCTTGAGTCCATCAGCGTGCACTTGTACTTCCTTACAGAGGGGAGGGAGCGATGGAGAGAGAGCACTTGTGAAGAAAAGTTGGCTAATTTAGTTATATTTTTACATTCAGGTACCTAAAGTTTCACAAGCGCTGCCTGAATGACAGGAAGAAGTCGGGAATTGGATGCAGTGAGGTTGACTTTATATTTGAACTTTCTGAGCTATTAAAGAACTGTTTTACATTAAATGAAAAAGCCACTATTGCACATCTTATATTGTTTAATCTCCGTTACAAAAAAATGAGTTGTTCAGTTTCTTTCCATTTTTTGCCCCATTGTTGCCATTTGTAATCACTGTACCTTAACGGAAGCTGAAGCCCTGAATATGTGTTAATGTTTAATAGCTGATTTATCCTCGTATACACATATATATGGTATTCCTAAGACTTCATATCTGTTTGGACATGTTTCTTGTTTCTTTAAATCATATCATCATCAATGCTGCAAAGCTACTATAGCTAAGCATTTGAATGCATTTTTCCAGCTGTTAAGAAATATAACTTTTCTAATGGTTCCCCTTGGTTATGCATGCAGGAAATGAATTCACTATACAGATTTTGGTCGTATTTCCTCAGGGACATGTTTGTCCCTTCTATGTATAATGAGTTCCGGAAACTTGCTCTTGAAGATGCAGCTGCAAATTACAATTATGGGATAGAGTGTCTTTTCAGATTTTATAGGTAACATTGATGGTATCCAAAAAAAAAGATAATTTTGGTTCATTTTTAGTTGTTTTCTTTACTTCTTTCTTTTCTATATGTGTACTGATTACGTTCTTCATTTTTTTCAGTTATGGTCTAGAGAAGAAATATCGAGATGATCTTTATAACGATTTTGAACAACTTACCCTTGATTTCTATCATAAGGGCAATCTTTATGGCCTTGAAAAATACTGGTAATTTCCTTTTTTTGCCTAACATTTATGGCTTTGAAACGAGCGCTGCATGCTTATGTTTGAAAATGAGTATGTAGAAAAAGAATCCTGATTCTTGGAGATGAAATAATATTTCGGTTTCTTGCTTACAAATCTAAGGCTGTTAATTGAACTAGTATTTACAAATATCCGGCAGGGCATTCCATCACTTCCGAGATCAGAAAGAACCGATAAAGAAACATCCCGAACTGGATAGGTTACTGAGGGAAGAATACCGGCGATTGGAAGATTTCCGTACCAAAGAGAAGAATACTAGTAGCACAAGAGAGGAGCGCCATTGATGAGTGACGTAATTGATCCCTAGTGTTATTGAACCCCAATTTTGACAAGCAACTCTGATGACTGGATCAGAGAGTAGGAAGGAGTTCAAGGTCTATATGAATTATGATTTGGTTTATGAATGCAGAGGGAAGATGAGTTTTGTGTAATGTATATTGGAAGGGGGTCAGATAAATTCTGGTGCGGCTGCCGATTCTGGAGGCTATCCATTTTTGTGTTTCCTGATATTTGTGTAGGCTTTTTTGGCTCGAGGGTATATCTTTTTTTCTTGAGTGATCTGCCAAGCTTGTGGAGATGCCATCTCCAATGGCATGCCTGTGTTTTTCTTTGATCATTTTAACTTCCCCCTTGAAATTGTTGTACATAAGGGAAACTGGACAAGTTTCAAGTTTTAAGCCCCCCACCCCCCAAAAAAAAAAAACGTTGTAAAAACCTGGTGGAAATTGAACAATAAGAGATTTAATTCTTAATCTTACACTGTAAATCATTTTCTTTCACCTCATTTTTACTTGCTAATATGAGATCATATATATTTGGTATGGTAAAGGTTTATTGTGGATGAAGTTGGCTGGATTTTATTTATGAATTACCAATGATTGGCTTTTTATTGTTTTGAGGTTTCTCCGGCATGCGTTTAGATGCATTTACTAGATCCCTTCTTTGTCGGGCAATGTGATGTCTCTCCGTCCTGTTTGATCCCTTTTCTGCATTCTGAGATCGCAAAGGTTGTTATGTATCATGATGTGTATGCTACTTAATCTATGATATTTCTTTTATGATAATAATAAGTTAAAAATGTTGAGGGCTAGAGACGGTGGCCGGGGCTGGTAGGAGTCTTGGTCCCTTAAAATAGAAAATTTTTTATTTAGCTCTATAGTTTATAAAATTTTAAATTAGTAATGGTAAAATTATATTTTGGTCCTTCAAAGTGATAAAATTTTGATTTAATCTTTTAAAAATTATAAAAATATAGACTATTAAAATGATAAAATTATATTTTTACTATTGCAAAAATATTCAATTTAGTTTCGCCTCCTAAAATTTTTTTTGAATGGAAAGATTTTAATTAGGATACAGGTTTATGCATCATAGTACAAAAATCTTGATTTTTATACTTTTAAAATGACCGCAAAGATCCCTCTACTTTATAATAACAAGCAAAATAGTCCTTTTGTAATAGCAGAAAAGAGATTAATTTTATGAAGTGGGCTTAATTAAATTATGTGACTTCAGTTTAAAATATAACATGAATAATTCCTAACTAACACGACACGTCAATCATATTCATTGTAATTTAATCAGAACCATTAAAGTTAATCAGTGAATAGAGTATGGAATCAGGTCGACCTAAAATAATAATTCAAGTTAAGCTATAATGAGTTGGGTGAATATACCATCAATAAAAAGTTCACATTATATAATTATCCATTTTAATTTGATAATTCAACTAAAATATTTTAAAGTTTATATCAATTTAAAATATTAACTCATAATTTAAGAACACCTATTGCAGTGAATGAAATAGGGCTGAGAAAAAAAATTAAGAAAATAAAAATAAAAATAAAAATTTTTAATTTTTATTTGATTTTATCAATTTCGGTTTAATTATTATGATTCAATTCAATTTTTAGTATATAAGATTAAAAAAAAAAGCTTCTATTATCCAAACCGAATAAAATTATATTTTTATTTAGCTTATAATTAGTTTTAAATTTTTATATTTTATAACAGAAAAATAAATATTTAATATATATACATATATATAAATGAATGAAAATAACTAAAAGGGTATATATATTTTAAACTTTTAGAAACTAATAACTCGTAAAATATTGGTTTGATTCAGTTACCTTTAATATTTAACTAATATAATTTTTGTAGATTAAATCTTAATTCGATTAGCATTGACATTGTTGCCAGTGCGGGAGTACGTGAGTACGAAGGTTAAAATATGCTTCAAATCCCTATATAGTTCATAAATTTGAAATTTAATCTCACTACTTTTATTTTTAAGAATTTAGTCACTCTACTTTTCAATTTTAAAAATCCAAGTCTAGTTGCTATCATCGCTAAAATTCTTTTGTTAAATTTACTGGGGTGACATTTTAATTTTTTTTTAAATCATTTGATACTAATGTAACAAAAGAAATAACATTGAAAATGCTGATGTGGATTTTTTTCTTAAAAACACCCATTCAATGCCGTCATAATAATTTTGTTGTTGTTGTTGTAATAGTGTTCTTAAGAAACAAATGACATAAACATTGTAATTGAAATAGTTAATATTATTAACTATTTAGGCTAACTAATGACATTACAAAAATAGAGGGACAAATTATCTCAAAAATTAAAGGAAAAGGACTCAATCCAAGTCTCAACATAGTATAGGGACCAAAACTAAAATTTGACCATTTAATTATAATGTAACAAAGGCAAACCCAAGCAAAGACCGTAATGGCATTCAAATTATATATAATCATGTAATACTATAATAGAAAAGTTAACAATATTAACTAATTAATCTAACTAATAAATTATAAAAATATAGAGATAAAATTATTTTAAAAATTAAATTATAAAAATTAAATTTCAAATGATAAAGTAACTACAACTGAAATTTAACATTTTCATATAGTATAAAAGAAAACAAATCATATACCCAAATCACCTTCATTTTATATATAGTTTTGAATTATTAAATTAATTCCTGTTAATATTTTATATATTAAATATATAAAAAATTTAAAATTTGTTTTTATTTTTAATTATTATTTTAAACATATTAACTTCTGTAGTTAGATGGTTGAATAATAGTAAAATAATCTGAGTTCTAAGTTTAATTACTCTTCTATGCACATTTATATTTTTTATTTCATACTGTTTCAAGCTTTTTTTATATTTTTAATTAATAAATATATTGTTTTCAATTTTTTTATTTTAATTAATAACTCTTTTATTTATAAAATCAAATAATTATTGTAAATTAGATAATAAAAAATATATTTTTGATAAAATTGATATTTATCATTTTTGTTAAATATATTTTATTTTTTAAAAACATCAACTAATTTTTTTATATATTTTTCTTTATATATAATATTTATATGTCAAATATTTATTTTCTCCACCTATATTGTGGGTATGTTGATTTCTAATATTATAAAATTAAATAATTATTTCAAACATCATTATTATTTTTATATGTAAAATATTATAATTATTTTTTGTCGTGGGTATGATACTTTAAATATTTTTATATGTGAAATATTTCAAATACACATAAAAAATATATATAATACTAAAATTTACTACACCCATGATATGGATTAAAAAAATAAATATTACACATATACAAATTATATTTATTAAAAATAATGATATTTAAAAATAATTATTTGATTTTATAAATAAAAAATATTAATTAAAAATATGAATTAGAAAAAAAAACTTGAAAACAATATGTTTATTAATTAAAAACAAATTAAACAATATGTGCTTAAAAAAGGAATTGAATCTAGAACTCAAGGATAAAACACTATTATTTAACCATCTAACTAAAGAAGCTAATATATTAAAAACATTAATTAAAAATAAAAACAAAACTTGAAACAAAATGAAATAAAAATACAAATGTGAATAGGGGAGGAATTGAACCCGAGATTAAAGGACAAAACCACTAACATTTAATCATTTGACCAAATGAGCTAATGTATTAAAAGAGTTAAAAAATGCATCCTACGGTACGTATTTTCAATAGAAAATGCTTCCCACGTTTTCTGGTTCTCTCTCCAAAATTTAATCATATATGTTTTTTTTATATAATACCTAAAACTATCCATAGTCCCTTCCTAACCCATAAATAAGAAGATAATATGTTTCAGCACACTCGAACCACATCCTTCTACCTTAACAACAATGTCCATACCAATCAAATTAAGAGCGAACCCCATTTCCCTAAATATATTTTAAAATCAACATTTTCTCCCACAAAATGTGGAGTCCAAAATTATCCATTATTCCATGGCAATACCATAAACACTATTTTAATATACAGTTCAATTATTTTAAAAATTAAAATAACCATAATTTCATATTATAATCAATCCGAAGTCAGAAAATAATTAGGCGCTACAGTTTTGTGCGTCATTTTCATATGACAAGCATGTTTTCCCTTGATTGTCGCACAAAATTTCGTCCCTAATTTCCCCCTTTCCCTCATAAATCAACCTTTTTCGGTGATTTTATGTGTATATTTAAAAAAAATTATACTTTTAATTTTAAGAAATTATTTTATTTTTATTTTTTAAAATTTAGATTCAATTATTTATACGGTTACAATTGTTCAATTAAATTTAGGTTCATTAGAACACTGTTTTTTTATTTACATCACTACCAAATTTAACAATGTTAAAAATCAGACCTAATTTTTGAAATACAAAAAGTGAGGAGAATAAATTCTTAAAAATAAAAGTACAAAGACAAAATTCTAAATCTATGAAGAATATATAAACCCATGAGATATTTCAACTTTTTTTTATATAAATTATGAGTAATTACATTAGATACGGACTAAATTTGAAATCGAGTTGGGCAAAATTTTTAAATGGGAGTAAAGTGTTTTTAGTATTGTTTTCTTTATTAGCAGTACTCAAAACATGAGGCAGCTCAAAAACAAAAAACATTGAGCTAATTATTACTCTTGTTTTATTTATTTTGGAGTTAAAAAGATTTTATTTAATATCTGAGTTTGATTTTAATGTTCAATTTGATATCAAAATCAAACAAAATTATGTAGTTCAATACATATCCGACACACATATTCTAGTTAAAAAACATAAATATTTAATTGAAAAAAAAACACCAAATACGATTTGATGATTACAGTTGTCTCCATTTGCCTGAAAAATGATGAAACTTTTTCATACAAAAAGGTGTATGATTTTGTTTCAATGTTTGAATTTTGAAACCAATTTGTCTCTAATTTTGTTTGCCATGGATTCTTCTCCCAATTATGACTTGTTTTTGGATTAGGGTTTCTTTTTTTTTTCCCCTTTTTAAAGTTAATTTGAAAAAAAAATCATTAAGAGAATGAAAGAATATACCAAGAATGTAAAACGGTTAAATGATAATATAGTCTTTAAAATAAATAAATTAAATAATAGATTATTCATTAAGCGATGAGCGATAAATAGTTCTTATCTACTTGTTGAAAATAGATTTTATTTTAAGTTATCTAACGCATTTAAAAAATTAAATTACTAAAAATATTAATTTTCAGTTAATCAAAATTTCCAGATACTTAATTTATATGTATCATAATACAAATTTTCATATAATGTTTCAAAATTTTAAATAAATGTTTGAAGATATGAAAGATTGAAAATATTTGTTACTCTTTTTAATTATAAACTTCTAGAGTTTTTTTTTAAACTTTTTAGTTATTGTATTTATAAAAAACTTATATCAAAATTTTGTAGGAAACATTTCATTTATATCAAAAATTTCAAAATTCTAAAAATAAATTTATTTATTTGGATAAATATATCGGATAATTTCAAAATTGATGAGTATTCTCAATAACTCAATTTCCTTTTTTAAATTCCACCTAAAGAGGTGTTTTTTTTTAAAAAATCTTCAAAATTTTATTTAATTAATACATATGGTCCCACTATATGATAAAAACTTAAATTTTAAAAAATATTTTTATTTAATTCTAACATATATTTTAAAATTTTATTTTATTAAAAATATTTATAAATTTTTACATATATAACTATATCCATATTAAATATTTTTTATATTAAATATTTTTAATATAATTAATTTTTTATTCGTGTTTTTGGGTTTTTGATAAATAATTATGACCCATTCAATGTGCATAATTTTAGGTGTTTTTTGTTAACTTTTATATATATATATATATAAAGCAAATGGACCAGCTATTGCTAGGCTTGTCTTTTTCCATACTTTAGTGGGTCGCACCTTTTGAATTGAAATGACATCGAGTCAAATATTTGTATTTATTGAATTATTAAATTTGTAATTTTACTTAAAATTTGATTTATTCATATTTAAATTTAAATTAATTTGTAATTTGATCATTTTTAGTCTATATATTTTAAAATTTTGAAATTTTAGTCTAAACTCAAAAGCGTTAGCGATTAAATCCATTAACTAAAATGAATTGTTTTTCCTGTGATATTTTACGAAAACATTAAGTTGACATGTCACTTACACATCTATTAATATATTTGCCATATAATATTTTAGAAATAACAATATTTAACTTAAATAAATTTACTGACTATCGGTTGATTGGGGGCTGAAATTTCAAAAGTAAAAACGATTAATTAGAACATGTAACTTGCGCATGGTTTAGGGAGTAGTACCAAAAATTGACCTATTAATTCAAGGTTTTTAATGTCTAAATAATAAAATATAGAGATAAGTCAACATTTAGTCCTACATTTGACCATCTTTTCAACTTATTGTTGTTTTCTTTTCATGTTAGTCTTGAAAATTGGCAACTTTCCCAAATTTGATCCATACGATGAACTGACACTTTTAAGTTATCCCAAATCATCACATTTTTTAAATAAATTTATAGTTTTTTTATGATATTATCACATAGACCAAAATTAAAAAAAATCGTAAAATTTAAGACTAAATATTGCTTTTATCTCTAAAATATATAAACATTTAACTATGGTTTTAGTCTACCTACGGCACTAAATTTTTATAATTATTAGTATGTCTAAATTACTAACATTGTTAATTGTTGTGTTAAAATGATGTCCGGAAGTTTATTTTTATTTAACTTAAAGATTTTATTGTCATATAAAATTATTATTGGTTGAATATGGTTATATTAAATTTTCATGTGATTTTTATCTTGCAACCAAATAATAATGAAATTGGTTTCACGCAATGGTGGATCCTAGGACTAAGTTTTGAGGGGCCTAGTAAATTTTTCAAAAATTTTAGGAGTTTAATGAATTCTTATAAAAGAAAATTCTAGGGTCTAATTGAAATTTTTGTGAGATTAATTAGAATTTTTAAAAATTTTAAGAGAGTTTAATTAAATTTTTCTAAAAATTTCAAAGAAAAAAAAATTTCTCAAAATTTTAAGGAGCCTAAGTCTTCTGGTTTCATAAAACTTATTTAATAATAAATAATTAAATCATATCAAATTAGAGGATTAATTTTCAAAAATTAACACAGAAGGACTAAAACCAAATTAAACTAATACATTTTTAAATTAATCAAATTTTGCTATTAATTTTGTACAATGCATAAGTTGCAAATTTAGTATTTATATTTTAATTTAATAAAATTTAATGACTGTACTTTTCTAATTTAAAATTTTGGTCTTGCTCATATTAATTAAATTTATTAGATCAAATTTTACTTTTAATCTTGTGTTATGCATAAATGCTAGATTTAATTACTCCTTTTCAATTTGATCACTTTTAGTTTTTATTTTAAAATTTAATTATGATTCAAATTAGTTAAATACATTAATTAAAATAACATCAATATTTTATGACTATTATTTAAAATAACAAACAAATATTGTACATTTGTCACATAAAAATTTTGAAAAAAAAACTTAACGATTTTAAATTTATTAAAAAAAATAACAAATTTAGTAGCATGCAATAATTACTGGATTACAAAGTATACATTGTTTCGAATTCAAATTTGATCACCTTCTATACTTCACAAGCAATAGCTAGTTTAGGACTCCATTTACTAGCCTCGCGGATAATTTCATTATCCTCGTGAGCAAAGTCATGTCCCTCATTACGAGCTTGTACACATGTTTTTAAAATTACTTGATTAGTTATTGTACTTGGTACATTTCTCTAAAAGTGTCCTAAAATATCTATGTTAATCGAGTTAAGATTAAATTATTCGTAAATAAATTTTATACTGTTTAAATTCACTAATTATTGAAAAAAAACTCAATAATTAAATTAACTCAGTCAACCCAAATCAAAGACCAAAGTCGAAGGTTTTTCTTTTCCCATAAATTCACATGAAATTCAATTTTCCTTTCTCTTAACATAAAAACCCAGAAAAAGCAAAAGAGTTCCATGTTTTTCGCTGCCATTTCCAAAGCCGATTCTACTTTAGAAATTTTGATACAAGTAAAGTAATAGAATCTTAAAGAAAAAAAAGTGCTAAAAAAGCTAACTTTTTTTTTCTTTCTATTGTTCCTTCTTTACTCTGGGTTCGTTTTTCAAAGCATAAAAACCTAATTTCTAACAGAGCAGCTGCAACTATCATCACCCATGGCGGCACCGATCTGGGTATGGGCTTTTTACGTAGCCCTAACTCTATTTCCTTCCGTTTTGGGAAACTCAGAAGGCGATGCTCTTTATACTTTGAGAAGAAGCCTATCGGATCCTGATAACGTGCTCCAGAGCTGGGATCCCACCCTTGTTAACCCTTGTACTTGGTTCCAAATCACTTGCAATCAAGATAATCGAGTCACTAGAGTGTATGCTCATTTCCCTTCTTTGTTCTTTTTGAAGATCTACAATGTTTTGATTTTGGGTTCATTTATTTATATGGGTTTTCTTTTTATTTTCATTTTTTGGCTGGAGAGGGCTTAGTTTCATTGTTTGATGGTAGTAAAACTCGTTGCTTAAATTGGGTTTTAGTTAATTTAATTTAATTTATTGTTTTATCTTTTATATGGGCTTTTTACCCCTTTTTAGAGGGAAGAAATGATGGTTACAATTTCACTGTGAAACTGTTAGATTACCTGGGATTGTAGATTTTATTTTGGTGGGCTTATGGCAATGTTATGGTGGGGGAAAAAAGTTGGTGAATTCACTGAAGAACTGTTGGCTTGTATATGAGTTTGTATTTTGCTCATAAACAGTTATTGAACAAGGGCAAATATGGTGGTAAAAATGGTTCAATCTGGATTAATGATAGAGTTGGGATAATAACACTATTTATAGAAGTTTTTGGTAATGTTTTAGGTTCTAAAATAGTGTTTTAATGCTTTTGTCTATTGAGATTCGTGTATTGGATGCAATAATTATCATGTTTAGGCTGTTATAAGCTGATCTACTTTAGCATTTCTTTGGCATAGGTGTGTTCGAGTCGAAAAAAGCTGGAGAATTGACTCTGTCAATAAGAAATGTTTATGTATTATCTCCATTTTAAGCATTGGGTTGTATTGGAGTTTTTGTTTTCTGTTGAAATTTCAGGTTTTTCTTGATGTGCTTATGGTTTACATGTTTTTTTAGAAGAATATGTTTATAATTTTTTGACATAAAAATGGTACAATTAGGTGCTTGATGGTTTTGAGTATATGATCTTAGTTGTAGTTTCCAAATTGGTAAGTAGTATTCTGATGATTTTTCAATGGTAAATCGCTTATGGTTTCTTTCCCCCCTTTTTTGTACAGAGATTTAGGTAATTCAAACCTATCTGGACATTTGGTACCAGAGCTCGGGAAGCTTGAGCATTTGCAGTATCTGTATGTTCTGCTTCTTTTCTCTTGAACTTTTTTCTTGCTCACCCTTAATAGAGGCATTTTGGGGTTTCCAACATTTACGGGATACAACTGTTGGTATTCAAGTATTGTTATTCATTTTGAACTTTTTTTTTTCCTATCATGCAGGGAGCTTTACAAAAATAACATTCGAGGAACCATCCCTACTGAGCTTGGCAACTTGAAGAGCCTTATCAGTTTGGACTTATATAACAACAACATCTCCGGCACCATTCCTCCTTCACTCGGGAAACTTAAGTCTCTTGTATTCTTGTGAGTGTTCAAGTTCAATGTTTGTCTCTTCATGCATGATTGGACTATCATGAAGCTTTATTTCTCTCGGTTGTCTTCCCTTATTGGCTTCACTTGAAAAACCAATGATGAATTAATAGTAGATTATTTGGGGCTTACCTAAGCTACGAGCTCCTAGTTCTTTCTGTGCCACCATGATTACGCCATTCCTAGTTAATTCTCATTTCACAAACTGGAATGCTAGTCATTTCTAATTTATAAACACTAATCTCTCTCTCATTGTTGTTTCATGTTACAGGCGGCTTAATGACAACAGGTTAACTGGACCTATCCCTAGGGAGCTTGTTGGTATTTCAAGCCTCAAAGTTGTGTAAGTCTTGCAATTTTTCAAATAGTTTATTTCCAAAATACAATTCTCTGGTATTGTTTTGCAAAGCATTAAAGCTCATGGTTATCAAAACATTTACCTCTTTTCTTCCAGCGACGTCTCAAACAATGATTTGTGTGGAACAATTCCTACCAGTGGTCCATTTGAGCACATTCCTTTGAACAAGTAAGTTCACCGTTGTTTCTTTTATTTGCTTTATTTTTTTCGATCAAGTATCTGCATGTTGGAAGTATCTGCATGTTATGGTGCAATTATGTATCTTCGAGGCACCTTGCTTGCTAGTCTTGATACTACGTCATTTCCTTTGCATAAACTATACCTTGGTATCGACATATCTTCCCAATTGTGCACCTTTTCATATTTCATCCCGTACTCAAGGTTTTTAAAACATGCCCCATTGAAAACTATGTTGCTTGAACTGTTCATTCTTCTTAAGGTACCCGATTCCGACACTCATGGATATGGGGATAGACTTCCAAGGATCCTCCAAATATGTAAAACTTGGAAAAATCTTGCCATACCTGTGCCGGATACTGATCCCCGAGTCCGAATAGCATAGATTAAAATCCTTTCTATTCTTGTGTTTTTTTGCTTTGGTGGGACCTCCATGTGAAGATGCTTTGACTTTTATGGAACTATGCCATTTGTTTATTTTTGTTTTCCCTGTATGCAAAAGTGACTGATCTTAAATGTTGTTCCAAATTGTATAGGTTCGAGGAAAACCCTCGTCTCGAAGGCCCGGAGTTGTTGGGGCTTGCAAGTTACGACACAAACTGCTCGTGAAGAAACCGATTGATGCTACAAAAGTTTGGAATTTAAATATGTAGTCACAAGATTTTTAAGTGTATTATCAGAGTATAATGGGGTAATTGTGGAAATGCAATCTCGTATAAGTATCTGTAAATCAGAATTTATTAGCATATGTAACAAAAACTATCATGCTCTTCCTATGATGTTTTCAGACAAACTAGTATTTGATGTAATGGTAGCGACAAGGTTACTTCTTGCGTGCATCCTTATTTGCCCATCTTTTCTCATATCACTTCTGAATTTATTTTGGTTCAAAGCATGGTAAGTGGTTTATTTATAGCAATATTTTAACCCCGATTGAGTTAGTGTCACAATTCAATTGATCACCAATTTAGTTAGTCGGAGAGAAATTACGACATACCATTACATGTATAAAATAAGTAATACGATTATGAGAGAATTTTTGTCTTTTTTCTTTTTTATATTTTCAATAAAACAATATAAATCAAGGTAAATTTTATTGAGATTTGATCCATGTCATTAGCATCTACAAAACAAAATTTATTGTTTCAATTAAAGCTTATTTTAAGTATTTTATATGTTCTAATTTTATTACACATTTTTTTCACTGACATCATTGGACTTTTTTTACCTAAATAATATAAAAAATAATTAATTACAAAAGTAAGAATTTATTATAGTATTACTGACATATTGGCTGCACTAGATTGAAATGTGTTGACTTAAAATATTTAGGGACTTGATTTGTAAATTTTCCGTTTTGATTAATAGCTAAAAAAAAGTAGATTTAATTAAAGGATTTTAATAGTAATAACAATCTGATCTGAATTTTTAATTTTGAAAAAGTAGAACAACTAAATTTCTTAAAATAAAAATAGGGAGATTAAATTTCAAACTTAGCATATTTTAACTTTCAATTTTTTTCCTTTTTCCTTTACATTGTAGAAAATTGGTTAATTTTCAATTTTAATCTCTCTATTATTTTTAAATATGAGATTTAATACTATGCTTCGATTTCTAACATAATTTTAGTTTCTATATTTTTATAATGTCATTAATTAGTCTAAATAATTAATATCGTTAACTTTTCGATTAACATGTTCTATGGTTATATATAATTTGAAAGTAGATTTTAGATCTGAAAAATAGAGAGACTAAATTCTTTAAAACAAAAGTAGGACGACTAAATCCCAAATCTATAAAGTGTATAGGACTTAGAGTATATATATATATTGATACAATGTCTAGAACTATTCAAAATCCCTTCCCACCTTTAAATAGGAGGATAAATGCATTATATCTTTCTATATTGACAAAAAATTCAATACCAACCGAGTTAATACTCAGTGGAAGACTTAGAGTATATTTTAATCTTTAAATTTTTAATAAATAATTAATACAAACAAATAATTAATATATATATATAATAGTAGAATTAAACACGAAAGCTGATGGTACTATAACCAGAATCTTGAATACCAATGGATTTATTACTTGTGAATAGCGAATAACAATGAATTTATACAAAAATCGACTAAAGCATGATAACCAAAAATCACTTAAATAAAATATCGAAGCCCTGCAGTTTTTACCATGAATTTCAAACATTCAATTAATCGAAATATTAAATCATAACATAAAATCCATAAAACTTAAAAAGAGAATCATTCCAAAAATTAAAAAATTTATTTATTTATTTCCAACCATTTGAAACGACGAGATTTAGGTCTCACTTGATAGAACTATAAAAATCTGAATTAAAATCTATTATGTCAGATCATCAAGAACAAATATAAAATATGGAAGCGTACTTAAATCCATAGATTTCTTTAAATTTTTTAGTTTTATAGTTCTGATCTTCCACTTTAAAGAATGTGGATCTCTTTTTTTGAATATGGAATGTTAGAACGTTAACCTTAATTTTTAGTTAGCCCATCATCAATTAAAAAGAAGTTATCAGAGTATTTACATATATTCGATTGATATTTTATTTAATGGTTAAAACTCAACAAACTTTAATTATATTATATCACTTTTAATTTGAACTAACATTTTAGATTGTTGGGCTATGGAGAAAGGAAGTTAAAAGTGGATTTTATGTTTGTTTACTGAGAAGTTTTTCTATTGAGTTAATTTTTTTAGACAATTACGTTTATTTTCTTTAAATTATAAGTTATTTTTTAATTTAATGTATTATTTATTTATTTTATTATTTCCCACGTGTAATCATCTTATTGGGTTATCTAAGTAATAAATTATATCTCATTAAAAATATTTCACATATGAAATTCCACATCATTCTTATTAACTTTTTTAACTGTATTTTCATTAAATCTATTAGAAAAAGCATATTGAAAAAAGAACAAAGGTTGATGGCCAAAAAAGGCTCAAAATTACAATTAGGACCAATTTGACAAAACATGCAAGCGTTAGTGGCCAAATTTGTCATTAAGCCTAATATAAACTACTCCAACGTGCTAATAGTGTTTTTTATAAGCTAGTAAAAGTAATCAATGTGTAATGGCCCAAATTCAAAATTATCGGAATAGTGGTTTCGTAACCACAAATCCGATTTAAAGAGAAATTTATTTTAATATTTTTGCATGAATATTGATATGATAGGAAAAATCGTATGAAAATATCGATAGAAAAATTTTACTGATTAAGTGGTTAGTTAGAAAAAGAAATTATTGAAGGAATTAGGTAAAAATAAGATATCGAGACTTCGATCTCGTAAAACCAAGTCAAAAATATTTTTATAAATATTTATGAAGTGTTAGTAATATGGTATTAAAATTTCGTTAGAAAATATTAATGTTTGGGTAGTCAATTAAGTGAAAAGGACTAAATTGAAAAAAATGTAAAAGTTACTAGAGGGATTAAATAGCTCAATTGTGAAATGAGGAGGGACATTAATTGAAAATAACCCCAAAAGGAGATATTTTGGGCGGCATACACTGAGAAAAATCAGGAGAATTGAAGAAATAAGGGTAAAATTGGAATATTACAAAATTTGCTTTAAAAGTTAGGACTAAAGTGGAATTATCTAGATTTCTCTTTAATTTTCTGCACTCTCATCAGCCAAAAACGTCCTAAGGGTTTCTTCAAGCTGGTTTTTCATAATTTTTTCACCAAGTGAGTTAATTCTTGCCTTTTTCTCGTAATTTTTGCGTTTCTAAGACTTTTACAACTAGGTCCTATTACTTAATTCATTAGTTTTTGGTTTTATGAATGATATTGAAAGTTGATATGAATATGTGCTAGAAGTTTATGAGGAAATAGGATGAAATTGATGCTTTAATTTGTTTATGAGATGATTTTATTAGGTAATTCCAATAGAAATTGATTTGTAGGACCTAATTGTGAAAAAGTTTGGAATTAAAGTTTAGTGCTGAAATTCTGATTTCCAAAGGTTATAAGGTAGTTTAAAGTGATATAATAAAGTGTTGATTGAGAAAAATCAGCTCAATTGAGAGGTTAATTGAGCAGGGACGAAATTATCATTGTTGAAAGTTTAGGGGAAAAATGGTAATTAACACCATGCACTAAAACAGTTTTGGACAGCAGCAGTACTCTAACTTTGAAAAATCACCAAAAATTGTATAGATCGAATTATAGGATGAATAAAATATGAAATTAAAGCTTATTGAGTCTAGTTTCTTATAAAAGAAACGGTGTAAGCAATGGAATTGTAAATCATGAGATATAATAGATTTTGTGAGACAAGGTCAGAATGAATTCGGGTTCCCCTGTTCTGACTTTGAAAAATCATTAAAAATTGTACAAAAATGGTTATGAGTTATAATTTATATGCTTAGAATCCTTAATGAGTCTATTTTCTGAGGAAATAAAGGGAAGCATCATCCTGATTCTATACAGTGAGATAATTAATTTTTAGTGAAGAGGGGTCAGAATTGTCATACAGTGAAATAGGAGAAACTTTAAAGAATAAACTGTACTTATTGGCTAAACAAAAAATTCTGAAATGTTTATGGTAAGAATATATGTGAGTCTATTTTTAGGGAAAATTAACGGATCTTAATTTTGAGTTATGTAGCTCAAGATATAAATAATTTAGTGACTGTGACTCAGTGAGGCAACTTTGAATGCACTATAAATAATAATGGAATTGTAGAGAAAGTTACATATGAACATGAAATGTATTAGATTAATGATTAAATTTATTTATTTAGATCCGGAAAATTCAAATACGAAGCAAGATCGAGGAAAAGAAAAAGTTCGGGATTAGTAGATTTTTGTTTACGAACAATTGTCGAGGTAAGTTCATGTAACTTGAATTATATTCATAAATGCTTGAAATGTTTGTTATTGATGTGAATATGATTTGGATGTTTAATGTATGATAATTGATGAAGTATTGATATTCTTGATGAAAAGAGGAAATAAATCCCGGTTGAATGAAAGGAAAAATTCGACGGATCTCTGAAAAAGGAATTGACGGTAAAAAGGATCTAGCCCGGACGAGTGATCCTATCCTGATATAGCCCTCCTGAAGAATATGTGGAAAATGGATTTAGCCCAGACGGGTAATCCGAATTAGGGTCTGAATTTAGCCTGGACTGGTAATTTAGATCCAAGCTCATTAGAGTAATTGTCGTTGCAGGGGATTTAGCCTGGATTGGTAATCCCGACAATACTCTATGAGTTTATATTACAGGGGATTTAGCCTGGACTGGTAATCCCGCTGTAAGGATGAGGTTCGCGGGAGTGTGCTCTCTGAAACGGAAATGTGCGCACATGAATATGAATTGACGGACCCGGATTTGTACACTAAAGTGTACCTCTGAAAATCCATCGAAATTCCAAGTAATTCAACGGGATAAATATGGAAAAATAACAAGGAAATGGAAATCATGGAATTGATGAGCTCATCAATCATTTATCTTTGTAATGAATTTGCATGAGGTTGAGTTTGTATGTGATAGGTATATGTTTATGTGAATTGGATGTGTGCTTGTGTTATTAAATGATGGATGTATAAGTATGGTAAGTATAATTCCTGTTGCATGAACTTACTAAGCACAAAGTGCTTACCCTATTTCTTTTTCCCCTGTTTGTAGAGTTAAGAGTTCGGAGGTCGGATTTGGTCGGAGACACCTCACACTATCAATCTCGAGATCTCGGTACATAAAGGAACTTTATTTTGGAAATCAATGGCATGTATAAGCTAGTAAATTAGATGTTAATGTGAAATGAATTTATGGTTAGCCATTGGTATGACTAACAAATTTTGGTTTTGGTATGTGATGAAATTATCTTATGAATATGATAAATCTATCTTGAAAAAAAAATTCGGTAAAATCATACTATATTTCGGCGACGAATACGGGTAAGGGGTATTACACAATGTATGACCGACATGTAGTAGATGACATAGATTTTTTTGTTTGTTTTTTAAATGTTCAATTACTTCTAGTTTAATTTATTTTAAAATTTAATTTAACATAATGAATTTATTTTTATTTTAGGTTTTTAAAACTCTTGTTTTCTTCTTAAATATCAATTTGTTAAGCTTGACTCAAAGCACGATTTTTGAACACGAAATTCTTCTAATATTGACAATATATTTTTGGAATTGAGAGCTTTATAAAAACCAACCCATGCTTTAAGTATGTGGTCCCTTTTTATCATTTTTGCCATTAAATTGCATGTCGTATGTAACATGTCAATATGCATGAGTTATTTTTGTACCCTCGTAAAAAATTAACACAATTATTGTTTTGGGGTAATTTGTATGACATTTAACAAGTTTAGGTACCAAAATGGATTAACAAAGCTTTGGTACCAAGTTAGGAAAAAAATGTTAGGTTCAAGCACCAAATGAACCAAAAAAAACTTAGGTATTGATTAGGAAAAAATGTCAAGTTCAGTTACCAAATGTTATATTAAGCCAAGTACAAATGATGCATAAAGTTATTAAGTATTACATTTGATAATAATGCATTCCGATAATATAAGTTCATAATTGTCTATTGATACTATTATTTAAGCATTTGATTAAATTGATGTCACCTATTAGTTGAATCTCAATTCAGTTGTGAAATGACTAAAACTCGTATTTTTATAAAATAAATTATTTCATTGAGAATATTTTGTTTTTTTTTTACGTTTTTATATTAAATCAATAAAAAGACACTTATTTTAAACTTTAACCCATAACAATTAAAATTTTAATTTCACTAGTTAAACCAAAGCTTCAAACTTTAACCCATAACAATTAAAATTTTAATTTCACTAGTTAAACCAAAGCTTCAATTTGCATAGGTAAGGGCTTTGGCCTCCAAAAATCGAAAAATTGTGATTTAGATCCTTCAAAATTAATAAAATTTTAATTTAATTCTAAAAACTATAAATATGTAAATCAATATAAAAGTGAATTAGATTTTAACTCTTATAAAAATATATAACTTAATCTCAGCTCTCACTAAACATTTCTGGCTTCGCCTTTACTGCTAATAAATATATTTTATACTATTTTTCACCCACATCACATATCAAATGCAAATCCATATTTAAAAATCTTATTATTTTACTAACAAGAGTTGGTAAGCTCACAATCCATAAGGGTGGGTTCGGAGGGGCGGTGCGTTCAGCTTACTTTTTTGTCTCACGCTACAGTATCTAATCTCACCGCCACTGTTGTTTTTACACTAAGTTTCCACGAAATTTACAGATAAAGTTTTTTTATTAAGTTTTTGTTTTTTTTAATTTAATATAGATATAATTTTAAGGTTTAAATATTAGGGTCTAAAATTATAGGATTTAGAGTTTTAAGGGTTTTTATTTCAAGATTTTGTAAACAAAATATTAAATTGGTCTTAAATATTGAAAATAAAATCTTTAAAAAGAATCAATGATGTGGATTTAGCCATAATCCTCCTTAAAACTTGGGGACCGTGATTGCAAACAAACCCTTTAAAAACAAGTATTATATGCCATAATATATGTTCATATAATACATACAAAGATAATTAATAATATATTTTATTAATATTTTTCCTCGTAATAATATATTTATTAATCAATAAAAGAGATGCCCTACATTGAATAATAAAAGAAGATAACATAGGATGAAGTGAAACCAGTACCCTCCCTAACTCCAAGGCCTGAAATAATTGGTGACTGTTCAGGTTCTGCCTTACACTTTGGTCAATTTCTGATATCAGTCCATCTACTTTACTCAATTTTGAATTTAGCGTTTTATCTTTAATTTAACATAATTTAATAATTTATTTTTATATTACTATTAGTTAATTTAAATAGTTAATTCCCTGAATTATTTCTATTAATATGTCGATAAACTCACCCCAACGCAAAAATATTTTTTTTATCAATTTAATTTTTTAGCTAAATTTTATCCTTAACCTATTAAAAAAAGTTGAATTTAATTGTTAATCTTTTAAAAAGAGTCAAATTAATTTTTTAATAAAAATATTTACTAAAACGTTATATTTTTAAACATGACAATCCGCATGATAATCCATGTATATTTTATTTTAATTTTTAAAATTTTTATTTTTTAATATGTTAAAATTTATTTATTTATTGACATGGCATATAAGACAAATAGTGTCATATTAGAATGGAGTAGAAATAGATTGTCGCGTGAATTGCTACTCCAACATGATTAAAAATTAATATTTTAGTCAATATTTTCTTTAAAAAAATAAAGACTAATTTAACAAAATTAAAAAGTAAATTTATTAATATATTATTTTAATCGGAATGATCCAATGTTAACTTGGACAAGTAGTGAGTAAACCCCAAAAAAAAAAATATTGAAGGGACTAAGATAAAAAAAAATCGAATCATAAAATTTTTAGAACGAAATAATTTTTTAAACTATTTTAGGCGTAAAAATATTAAAAATCTATTTTTTATAAAGGAATTTATATATACAAAGAGGGGGGCAGTGACGCTGTTTGCCCCGCTCCCTATGCATCTGATTTGGACCAACTAATGGCTGAAGTAAAGAAATTAAATAATGGGTAAACTACTAAAATAGTCATTTTTGTTTGGTTCAGGTTACATTTTAGTCACTTATGTTTGAAATGTTACGTTGTAGTCACTTATGTTATCATGATGTAACATTTTAGTCACTGAGCCGTTAATTTCTGTTAACTGTGTAACAATAACCTGATGTGGCACATTAAATCATCATTTCAAACAAAAATTCTAGGTTAATTTATACAATCGGTCCCCATATTTTTTCGTTTGGAGCAATTTAATTTTTTCTTTTATGTTTTTTTAACTTTCTTTCTTTTCCATTCTCTTATGCTTCTCCCTTTGTTTTCCTCCTTTCTCCATTTCTTTCAACATAGTTTTGCTATGTTTTATTTTTTTGAACAATTTAATTTTTTCGAGTGAGGCGAGCTTTTGGACTAGTTACAAATGGAAAACATAGAAAAATTATGTTAAAAGAAATGAAGAAGGGAGGAAAATAGAGGGAGAAGCAGAAGATAATAGAAAAAAAAGTTAAAAGAACTTAAAAGAAAATTTTAAAATTGTTTAAAATGAAAAAATATAGAGACCAATTGTAGAATTTAACCTAAAATTTTTGTTTGAAATGATGATTTAACATGCCACATCAGCTTACCGTTACACCATTGTTGGCAATTAACGACTCAGTGACTAAAATGTTACAACACGATAACGTAAGTGACTAAAACGTAATATTTCAAACATAAGTGACTAAAATGTAACCTAAGGCAAACAAAAGTGACTATTTTGATAGTTTTCCCTTAAATAATTAAACTTTAAGGATTACATTCTTAATTTATAGCATAGTAAAAGGACTAAAACAAAATTAGACCCTTCTATATATTTTAGATATTAAAAAAAACTATATTTTTGTCTGAAGATTCAATAAGATTTGGATAAAACTGACATTTGCTCGCTTTCTTCCATTTTCACTTCTTTCTAAACTGTTAAGTTAACCTCATAGTTAAAGTGTTTATCGTTGCATGTCTGGCTTAAGTTCAAGTCGTGTTAATCACGTTGTTGTTAGGACTTTATTCTCTTCTTGTAATTCATAAAAAAATCAATACTTTCTATTTTATTTTTTTTTCAGCCGGTCCAATCCAGTTTTAAAAACAATAAAAAAACTCTTTAAACCTTTAAAATTTAATGACTAACTAATAGTTTGGGGCAGTCCATGTATACTTTATAAAAATTCTAAAATATTAAAAAATATTTAAAAACTTAGAAAATTCATTAAAAAAATTAACTCCAATAAGCTTTTATTTAAAAAAAAACAACACTTTTGACTAAAATTAAAGGTTGATGGTAAAATTATCTTAACAAAAAAAAAAAAGACTAAAGTAGCAAAAGGGATAAACATTAAAAAGCTAACATTTTTAAATTAGAAAAGGACTAAATTCTTAGAAATAAAAATAGAAAGATTAAATGTTAAAAGTTCAAATAGTATAGGGATTAAAAGCAGAATTAAACGTATATAATAATTTACAAAACTCCAATAATTTCTCCCACTTCCTCTCTTTTTTCTTTCCACGTATATCCCTCCTTTCACAATCAGCAACAGGGAGATAAGTAGCCACCACCCTCTCCTCCCCCTACCTCCCATCTCCTCTCTATTCAATAAACAATAACTCTCTCTCTCTCTCTCTCTCTACACTAGTAGAAAGGTTCCAACTTATAAAACAAACTAAAGGAATAATATTCTTTTTCCCTCTCTCTCTCTCTCTCTCTCTCTCTCTCTCTCTCTCTGTCTGAAAATCTTCTGTTTGTTGCTGAATTTACTTCTTTCAGCTTTTTGGAATAAACCCAAACTGTGGGTTTTTCCTGGTGAGTCTTGTTTTTAGATATGGTTGAGTGGATCTATCTACATGCACATGAATTTGTTTCACTACTTTCTTTGGGTTTTGATTATTGATCCATGGAATTTCAGGTTTTGATTTCTATTTTTGGTTTCTTTTGATAGTTTTCCTTCTTGTGTTTGCTCATGATTGATAAAGATGAGGTTTTTGATTTTGTTAATTTATTTTTCTTTTGATTGTTGGTTGATGCAGCTGAGGTTTTAATTGCCTAGTTTTGGATTTTTTCCCCTACTATATAAAAAACCCCTAAAAATTCTGTTCTTGATTGATAAAATTGAGGTCTTGATTATATCTGATGGGGTATTTTTAATCAAAAAATTAGTTTACTGGTAATCTGACTTGTATTAGATGGGCTTTGTTAAGTAATTTATAATTGTTATTATTACAGGTTAACAAAGGCTTGTTTGTGGGTGATTTGAATTTATATCAGCACTTACTGGTAACAGGAGAAAACATAGTTTTGGGGAAGTTGAAGCTTATTGGTTGATTGAGAGATTCCCTTGAGTTTCAGGCTTATCTTGGAACAATGATGATGTTTGATGATATGGGAATTTGTGGGGATATGGATTTCTTCAGTGCTCCTTTTGGGGAAAAAGATGCGGCCACGGCAACGTTGGCGGCTTTGCGTACTGAACCAGAGGCCACAGTGGAAGATGATTATAGTGATGAAGAGATTGATGTGGATGAACTTGAGAGAAGGATGTGGAGGGACAAAATGCGTCTCAAACGACTTAAAGAACAGAACAAGAGCAAGGATGGGGTCGATATTGTGAAACAGAGACAGTCTCAAGAACAGGCGAGGAAAAAGAAGATGTCGAGGGCGCAAGATGGGATATTGAAGTACATGTTGAAGATGATGGAAGTGTGCAAGGCTCAAGGTTTTGTTTACGGAATAATCCCGGAGAAAGGAAAGCCGGTAACTGGGGCATCTGATAATCTTCGGGAATGGTGGAAGGATAAAGTCAGGTTTGATCGTAATGGTCCTGCCGCTATTGCCAAGTACCAGGCTAATAATTCGATTCCCGGCAACAATGATGGGTGTAACCCAATTGGTCCAATACCACACACCTTGCAAGAACTTCAAGATACAACGCTCGGTTCCCTTTTGTCTGCACTGATGCAGCATTGTGATCCTCCTCAGAGGCGGTTTCCTTTAGAGAAAGGTGTTCACCCACCGTGGTGGCCTACTGGTAACGAGGAATGGTGGCCGCATCTCGGATTGCCTAAAGATCAAGGCCCTCCCCCTTATAAGAAACCTCATGACTTGAAGAAGGCTTGGAAAGTCGGGGTTCTCACAGCAGTAATCAAGCACATGTCTCCCGATATAGCCAAGATTCGCAAGCTTGTAAGGCAGTCTAAGTGCTTGCAGGACAAGATGACTGCAAAGGAAAGTGCAACATGGCTTGCTATCATCAACCAGGAGGAGACCTTGGCTCGAGAGCTTTACCCCGAGTCCTGCCCACCTTTGTCCTCCGGTGGAGGAAGTGGATCTTTGGTTATAAATGACTGCAGTGAGTATGATGTTGAAGGGGCAGACAACGAGCCAAACTTCGATGTGCAAGAGCTCAAACCCGGGAATCTAAATTCATCTGATTTGAGTGTGGATCGAATGAGGGCCATCCAACAACCACCTTATTCTATTAAGGGAGAAGTTGTCAATAATTTGGACTTTATGCGAAAGAGGAAACCAAGCAATGATTCAAACATCATGGAACATAAGATCTACAAATGCGAGTTCGTCCAATGTCCCTATAGTGAACATCGCTTAGGTTTTCATGACAGGATTGCCAGGGACAATCATCAATTAACATGTCCGTATCGAAACTCCTCTGCACTGTTTAGTGGTTCAAGTTTTAATGTTAACGAGGTGAAACCTGTAATTTTGCCTCAAGCATTTGCGCAATCCAAGCCAACTGCAACAGCGGTTACTTCCGTCTCAACACCATTTGATCTTTCAGGACTTGGAGTTCCGGAAGATGGGCAGAAAATGATCAGCGAACTCATGTCGGTTTACGATAACAACATTCAAGGCAGCAAAAACATGAATCCCAGTAACAATCCAATCGCCGAAGGCCAAAATATTCTTCACCCGAAAATCCAACAGCCACAGGATGAATACTTTCGTGGTCAAGGAAACTTCTTCGAGGACTCCAGCATGCCCAATAACCATCAGATGTTTCCACAAGGGGAAGGTCAATTTGACCGGTTCAAGGGCCTGAATTCTCTGTTTGAGACCGAACATAACAACAACAACAGCTTCCCGCTGATGTTCGGGTTTCCATTCGATTTGTCTACTTTCGATTACAAGGAAGATCTTCAAACAGTTGGGATGGACACCATCCCAAGGCAGGATGTTTCAATCTGGTTCCAGTAAGACTGTAACGCCTGTCGGAACATGCACTAGCTGAAACCCTTTTTTTTTTTTTCACTTGGTTATTGTAATTTTCCTCCTTGTGTGTAGCTGTAGGAAGTTTAAGCAAGCTTAGCAGCTCTTCATATGGGGCTTCAATAAAAACAAAAAAAAAAAAACACGGAAAGCCGCATAGGATCTTGCTACTGATTTACATAGGATATTACTGTCTCATAAATAAGTTAGATGTGTTGTCTGTATGGGGTTTTTGTTTTCTTTATTACCTTCTGTCTTAAAACTTTTTTATCAGTTTACTACCATGATGATGTTTGGTAGGCATCTGATTGTGAGTGTTTTGTTGGGTACATATGGTTTGTATTGAAATGGGAACTCATTTGTCAGTTAATGCATCTTGTTGGTTATACCCATGTGAGGTATAGACCCACAGTAGTTAATGGATGATGATGATGATGTTTAAAGTTGACCGTCATCTCTCTTTCGTGGAAGATTGAAAATGGAAATTGCATCTTTTTCCTCTTCCTTTTTTAAATTATGGTGTGATGTTGCTTTCATTGTTGAGTTTATTTTTTTTTAGTATATAAAACATTTCTTTGTTGCAGATGGTGTTTTATGTGCAAAATCCATCTCCCATTTCATGTTTTTGTCCTTTCCTTACAATTAAATCATAATCTGCTTTAGCTGTCATGAATGAAACGCAAGCAACCGTGTACTTCTGTTTCATTTTAGTCTTACTTTTTTAGGCATAACATTTCAATTTTTGGTTAAATTTTGCTATTCGTCCCTTTATTTTGTAAAAATTATAGATTTAGTTTCTTTATTTTTAATTGGTCAATTTTAGTCATTGTACTTTTTGAATTGATCAATTTTAGTCCCAATACAATTTTAAAATTTTAGTCTTGACTTAAGCAGGGTCAATTAAATTTGTTTGGTTAAATTCAATTATCGGTCTTGTGCTATGCATGCGGTTGTAGATTTAGCCTATATTCTTTAATTGGACTATTCTAAGTCTTAATACTCTTCAAAATTTGAAATTTCAATCTTGGCACGAATGACAATAGTAAATCTATTAACAGAAATTTTCAGTGAGTAATATATGAAAATAACAAGCTGACATAAAATCACACATGATGATATTCTTGTATCATTAGGTTTTGGGAATACATAACTTAATTGGGTGAATTTAAGGTTTAATGAGGACTAAAGTTTCAAAATCCAAAATGTACAAAGACAAAACTAAAAAATAGGAATTAAATCTACAATTTTTATTAAGTACAGGGACTAATAGCAGAATTAACCTTCAATTTTTAATATAAAAAAAAATCAAAGATTCATGAAGATTCTTGAAGGTGGCGTCTAATGACTTTCTTCAAGTGAGTAATTAGTTAACGGTTTAGGCAGATTAGAGGATAGTTTAGGAAATTTATAATTTTTTAAAAATAAATATATAACTCTAACTTTAAGTATATACAAATTGCCTAATTAACTCGAATTTTAATATGATTTAATCTAGTTTAACTATCTAAATTCGCTTAATTTGAATTTAAAATTATCTAAATATGCAATGATTTGAAACAGTATGTCGGGATAAAATAAAAACTCAAAATAACGTCTCTTCCCTTTTGTTTTTGCGTTAAAACGATCCTAAATCAAATTTGACTGAATTAAAATTTTTGATAAACAAACTCAACTAAAATAGATCCGATTAAAAATTCAAAATAATTCAAAATTTTATTAAAAAAAAGTCTAAAGAATCAAACCCAAAATAATTCGAAAATTTTAAAAATTTAAAAATTTAAATTAACTCAAAAATCAGTCAAACCTAACTTATTTAGAAAAAGGAAAGGGTGAGAAATGGACCAAACAGAAAAGATAATTATTAGGTTTGACTTTATGGTACAATTCATGTGTTTCAGGTGGCTTGGCGTGTGTTTATGAAACCCTCCGTGAGCTACTTCACTACTACATCAATCCCACGGCTCAGTTTGGTTTTATTATTTAGAAACAATAAAAACATAAAATATTTTTATATTTTATAATTAAATTTAAATATATTTTTTTATTATGTTTAATAAAAAATAAATCATTTGAGTGGGCCGAGCTTGAAGTCAGGCTTAGATTTTTTTTTGAAATCGGACCTTAACTTGACTCATTAACACCTATTTGACATCTCACCATCATATAGTTCATAAATTTAATCATTGATGAATAATATCTCAATGTGGCGCCAAATCTTTTGTTATTTATTAATTATACTAATGATGTTCCGGTATATCGATAAGGTCGAGGTTTTGGGGTTTTAATGGTTTAGGTTTGAGCTCATTATATATAAATGTTATGCGTGTATTCTTTTTTAGATTATTTTGAATTTAAGTTCCATCATATGTAAACTCTGTCAAGATATATTCTAAATTTCAAGCCATCATGCGTCGTATTAAATTAATTCTGATTCTAATTAATTAAATATATATTATTTATATACTTGTAAACTCTTTAAAATATTAGTTATTAGTCATTGGAGGTGGTTGAGTTAGCTTGTTAACATCAGTCCAAATTTAAATGGGCATTTGGGACAAGATTACTTAGCTGAATGTGGACTTTGATGTGTCTACCTTGAAATGGCCTAACTTTTTCATATTTAACTCAAGTGATTCTTTAGCTAAGTTAATGAAGCCTCGTGAGCTTGAGGTTTCAGCTATAGCTTGCTTTGATGTTTGGCTATACCTTTGCCCCCTTTTCCTTTAATGGAAAACTTTACTCTTATGTTGACAACTAGTGACGCCCATTATGATGATATGGAAAGAAAACAAATTATCCTGAGACAATTTCAAAGGCTTTTCTGCTTTTCCTTATCACTAAATTATGTTTTATTGAGTTGAAATTAGTAGCTTTAAGCAGTTAGTTAGAGGTTGAGTAATGATGATGAAACATTGCAATTTTAGTATTAAGCATTTTGTTATTGCTTGAGGTTATAGACTTGTCTAAAGGTTAGATAATATTCTAATTTAATAATTTTGAATTGAGCCTATTAATTCAATGAATCCAAATCAATTTAGCAAGTCTGGATTTAGGTTTGTTCATGGGCCGAGTCAGGTCAGGTCAGTTCAAATCGGACCTTACCAAAATTGTAGGTTTGTTATAGCTAGGTTTGAGTCCAGTCTGACTCCAAAAATAGATCTAAAATTTTGTCCAAGCTCAATCTGGATAAAAATGTCAAAACCTAGGTTTGGCCCTGCCCGACCGGATTAATTTTTTATATAATTTTTTTAATATAATACATCAAAAATACTAAAAACATTAAAATAAATGTTTCTCAACAAATTGAAAAGAAATTAAAAAATATTTATACTTAAATAACACTAACATAGGTGTAACTTAACAAGAAAATACCTTTAAAAAAGTAACAAAATTAACAATAAAATAAGAGTTATAAAATATTGAAACAATAACAACAAAATAATAATAATATAATAGTGAAATTGTAGCAAAACAATGAGAAAACAAAAAAAAAGTAAAATTTTTTACTATTTCGATTCAGGTCAAGCCCAAGGGCCAAAAAACCTTACTCGAGGCTCAACTCATTTCTAAATGGGTCTTATTTTTTTTACCAAAGCCCATTTTTTTGGCTTATATTTTTATTCATATCCTACCACTTTTCGAGTTAACCTGATCCTTAGACAGGTCTAATTTAAATCAATATGATAGACTTGGATTAACTTAGCTCTTGAAAAAATAACTCTTCATCTAGAATCAACCAGCTTATATAACCTAATTTTTTTTAAAAAAATTTGATGTTTAACCTACCTTATTCGATTTATGAAACCTTTGAAAGAGAAGATTAAAACATCCTACTCTGAGCCAACGTAGCCGGAGTCTAGGAAAGTGGGGTGTGGGTTGGCAGTGGGGCATGACTCGTTTAGGTTTGAAAGCAGCAATTAAGGAAGGTCCAAATGTAAATCCCAACACTGATTTCGGATTAAAATACTTGTACACCTTGTCTACTTCTATTTCTATTGTATTGTTTAACCTGTTTTTCCGACATGCAGTGTAAGAAAAATAAAGAGACATGTGGCTACAACTTGTATACAGACTTAAAGTTTTAACACGTTTATTTTTTTAAATTGTTTCATTAAAAATTATGTTGCAAATTTATAACAAGCATACGAGAATAGGTGGAGCTCACCTGGGGTCGGTTGACAGTGAATTTGACATTTCTTAGCTATGGTTTTAAGTTTAATACAGGGATGGATTTTGACATTCAATTTTTTGAATCTATCTTATTTTTTAGATTTAATGAGAATTTGCAGAACTTTTAGTAAAACTTTCAAAACAAATTGGAGGCTTAATGGAAATTACAAAAATTTGAAGGGTTTAATTCAAAGTTCTAAATTTTGTAGAAGGTTTAATCAGAATTTTTTTTTAAATTCTTGAAGGATTTAATTAAAATTTTCAAAAAAAAAAATTCAAGAGACTAATGCAAATTTTCGAAAACCTGACGGAGCGGGGCATGGCTAGAGAGGTTGAAGGAACTTAGGGTCCGTTTGTTTACATGTAAAAGGTTTTACGGAAAATGTTTTCTGCATTTTCCTGTGTTTGGTTCATAGAAAACAACTTAGTCAACGGAAAATAACTTACAGGTTAACGTAAAATAAGCTATTTTTCCTGTAAAATGACTTACCCTTTTGAAAAGCGTAAGTCATTTTCCGAAAAAGAGCTTATCTATAAATAATTTTATTTTTATATGAAATTAACTTAAATCATGCTTAATATTATCATATTGATAATAAATTATATATATATTTAAAAATATTTATATTTTTCAATATTATTAAACATACATATTTAATTATTTATATTTAGTCATATAATAAATTATTAATATAATAAAAATAATTTATTATTTTAATAAATTATTTAACATTTCAATTTTATTTTAAAAATAATAATTTTAAATAATATCATTCACATATTATTAAAAATATTCAATACTAATATTTTAATAATAAATATTTATTACAATTATAAATATATTAATAATAAATGTTTTGTAGTATAAAGGTTAAAATATATCATAAGTCTATGTACACTTCATATGTTTGCAGTTTACTCTTTGTACTTTTATTTTCAAGAATTTAGTCCCTTTACTTTTCAAATTTAAAAATCAAGTCCAATTGTTGGCACCGTTAAATTTTTTGTCAATTTTGTTGATGTCACATTTTTAAATAAAAAATACTCACTTAGTAGTTATGTAATTAAAAAATGACATTGTAATGAACCTAAATTTAACATAATATTTTTAATATATGCAAAAACAATGTAAAATATAAAATTATAGATAAAAATAAATTTAATTAAACAATGACCGACTTATTTGAAAGAATTGCTCACCTCCATAAACAGTCTTAAGTGAAGGTGAGGATCTTTGGTAGACATTCCACTAAATTAGCCCACTATTTGAAGCATCTGGAACATGACTGGCTTCAACTCGAACTGTTGTGCCTCGATTTTGGGTCTCCTAGTATCTAGATTAAAATAATAAAATATTGGCACGGCATACTGCCTTAGAGCTCTATTCCTATCATCAGGAATAATGATAGGATTTTGAGCAAGGTTTGCTCCGTTTCCTTGATTCAGATTTTCAAAGTTCATCTCTTCGGTCCTTCTTTGAGCTATTTGTCTTCTTCTTTGTCGAAAATTTCTTTCACTCTCATGATCTATGAGAAGTAAATCGATAATTCGATCAATACTCATAAACACTTGAAACAAACATAGAAAAATTGACTAAGTTAAAATTGAACAGAAAAATAAACCAAAATGCAAAATTAACAATTTCACAAATAATGACTTTTAAAAATAGTCCCTGACAACAGCGCCAAAAACTTGAAACGATGAAAATGTGTAAAGTGTACACAATCGCAACAAGTAATAAAGTGACAAGTAAATGTCAAGTTATCGTACCCACAGAGAGTGTTAAAGAAAAATTATTTATAAAATGAAATTCAAACACTTTGGTGATTAAAAATATTTTGATTTTGAGAAAGTGATTAAAAACTGAAATTTACCTAAGTAATAAAATAAAAATAAAAATTTCAATGCACAATTTCAGAAGATGATTTTAATCAAGATGACATAATTGTGTTAAATTAATTACATTTCTTAACTTAATATTACTAAAACAATGTTCATGTTGTTACGAATAAATTCACGACAACTTGATAACTTGTTAACTATAGCACATACAGACTTACTAAATTAATTAATCTCTTGAACATTTCACTATGTCAATTCAAACAACTAATCAATTTAAATAAGCAAGTAAAAGATTAAGTGTGAAATAGCCCGATTTTCAGTGGTGTCGGAAACAGTGGTTCGAGACCACCAAATCTGACGAGTAAGTTCATAAATTTTATTTATTTAATATTTATGAGTCAAATAGAGTTTTAAAAAGATTTTTGAATTGATAATTTATGTTTTTATAATGATTTATTAGGTTCGAGTGGTAAAAACTTAGGTCAAGTGGTTTTAGAAAATGAGATATCGAGATCTCATTTTTATAAACCGAGCCATAAATATTTTTATAAATATTTAAGGAGTGTTATTAAGATAGTATTAAATTTTCATTAAAAAATTTTAACATTTCGACAGTTAATTAATTAAAAAGGACTAATTTGAAAAAAATGTAAAATTTACTAATTATAATAAAGTGACTAAATGGTTTGATTAATAAATAAGAAGGGACTTAAGTGATAAATATGCCTAAATTAATGGATGAGGCTGCATATGAATAAAATAATAATAAAATAAAAAGAAATAATGGTAAAATTATAATTATATTGAAATTAAATAAGACAAATTGAAATTTTAAAAGCATTCTAGGCTCCAAATTTCAGTTTTAAAACAGACAAGGGAGAGAGCTCAAGCTGGTTTTTAATATTTTTGTATCAATTGAGTTCAATTCTTACTCGTTTCTTGAAATTTTTATGTTTTTGAGATTGTTACAATTAGGTCCAATTAACCTTTACCTTAATTTTTGATTTATTTGAAAATTTTGGAAGTTTCCATTGATGATTTTATATGATTTTAGTTATTTAATGATGAATTTGAGATGTCGATGAGTAATTTAAAGTATTTTGTTAAAGAATTTTGATGAAATTGTGATTTAGGGACTAAATTGAAAAGATACAAAATTCATGAAAAATTCTGAATTTTATGGAATTCATGGGTTGCTATTTTTATATATGAAAATTGCTAGGCTTGGAATGAAGATTAAATTTCATGACTTTCATTTTCTGAGCTTAAGGACGAAATCAGGATTAATTAAAAGTATAGGTGAAAAATGATAATTTTTTCTAAGATGTGAATTGGATTGAATTGAGTATTAATTGTATTAAATTGATGTTAAATTCATTCTTATAGACCTGGATAGACCAAATACGGAGTTAGATCGAGGAAAATAAAAAGTGTCGGATTAGTAGATTTTGCATACACGAACATTGTCGAGGTAAGTTCGTGTAACTAAATTGTATATTTATATTTTTGAATTGAATGTTGTGTATGTGAATTAAATTGTGTAATTGACATGTATGAAAATTGAACACACATCCAAATATATCCGACACATGTTAAGTCCCATTTGAATAAATGAAATTTGATGGACACGGGGTTTTCGGTTGGCTGTGGTCTTGCATGTGTTGCGGACACACTACAGCTCGAAAGAGCGTCCCGTTATTAGCTCTCATGAGCTTCCCGATAAATGGTTCTTGCGAGCTTCCCGTTAATAGCTCTTCGGAGCATCCCAATTTGGTTTTGATCCTACATGTGTTGTGGACACATCGCAGCTTTTATGAACGTCCTGATATATGGCTCTTCGTGAGCTTCCTGATTAAAGGCTCTTTGTAAGCTTCTCGTTAATGGCTCTCTGGAGCTTCCCGTTACATGGCTCACATGAGCTTCCCGTTTATGTGCTCATATATGCATTCCCATATATGAATTGACGAATCTCAGATTTGTACACTTCCTGTGTACTTCCCGGGTATCCATCGATATTTTATATGATTCAAAGGGCAAAATCTTGATATAAGAAAATATATGAATTCAAAATGAAACATTATCTGTATATACACGAAATACATGGAAATTTGATGTTGATGAGCTCATATATAACTTTTGATATTCATGTGAAATAAATGACTAACATGTTTGATGAAGTTATGTGTTTAAGCTATTAGCCAACTTACTTGGATGCATTTTGTATGTTTATTTTAATGAAAATAAATGGTAAGTTAATTTTTCGTTATACGAACTTACTAAGCAATAAATGCTTACTCTGTTTTATTTCCTTTGTTTTATAGAACTCGGAGGCTCGTAAAGGTTGGAAGCTGATCGGAGCTACATCACACTATCCCTCGGACTCTTCGGTATATATAGTAAACTAATTTTGGTTATAATGGCATGTATAGGCTAAATATGACCAATAATGGCAATATAAATGTTTGGTTGTAATTAGCTATTGGAATGGCTTGTGAATGACATATTTTGATGTGTTTATATATGGTCTTAATGTGTTTGATGAGTCTTTGAATTGATTAAATGAGGGAGATTATATAAGCTCATAATTAATTTAGTTGAGTTAGTATAATTGGTAAGATATGCATGTATGTGAATTGGGTTTATTAAGGAAAATTGAATACTTAGACATATGGGATATATTATAACATGTACTAGACTTGGTTTTAGCTTGATTTGAATGATTGGTATTACCTTGTGATTGTGTTAAAATGTTGATGTAGGTGGAAGATAATTTGACTGAGAAAAGTGGCCTATTTTTGTCCACATGGGCAGAGACACGGGGGTGTGTCTCAGCCGTGTGTGACACACAGCCTAGCACATGGGCGTGTGTCCCCTGCATCTAGGAAAAATTTTGGTATTTTGCACAAACAAAAATCTCTGAGTACTTGGTTTAATCCCAACTTATTTCCAATGCATATTTTGGGACTCGAGGACTCATGTAAGGGACAAAATGATTGAACATGGTTGATTTCTGATATGGATCTTAAATGATATAAAATAACTGTATTTGATTTGTAACTCTAGTAATGCTCCGTAACACTGTTCCGGCGACGGATATGAGTTAGGGGTGTTACAAAGTGTGGTAACAATATATTCTTACATTGAAACAATTTAATCACAATAATCTTACAAGTTATGCAAGGCTGATGTACCGTTAATACTGTCGCTAATTTAACACTTAGCTACCTTAGAATATTAAACATGCATTGATTAAGTATTGTGTCAATTAATTACAATTTCAACACTTTTAATATTTAATTCATTAGTTACCTTACAATTATAATGCAAGTATAACATAATCATGATTTTACTTAATCAAACAATTTACCAAGACCTATAACAACACAACATGATTTTAATAACTTAAGTAGACTTTATGCAATCAATCTAACACGAATTAAATTTAAGCCATGTTAATTAAATTTAGAATAGCAACGTAACAAATATTCAAAGACATGTTCATAACAACAACAATAAAAGTTAAAGGATAGGAAACTAGAATCAAATCCAGTGTTTCTCTGAAGCTTGACTAGTTTGTTCTGCTCCTCATTCTCCGCTCATTCTTGTTGAATCGAGGCTTCTATAAACACTAGAATGCTGCTACCCAAGGTGGATGAAGGACTCTTTTCCAAAAAGGAAATCGACAAGGGAAATGGAAGGGAAAAATGGAAAATGAAGAAGAGAGAAGCAAGTGAAAGAGAAAGAGATGTGTTAAGTGAATAGGTGAAAGGGGTATTTATAGGTGGGATTAGCTACTAAAAATAGCAGAAAACCAGTAGCCATATACCCCACTTAGCCGACCACAAATGTGGCAAGTTTGAATGTTTCAAACTTGCTAAATTTAGCTAGGGCCAAATCTACAAAAGCTTGATAAGTGGAGGGGTTTGAATGCAATTTCAAGAAAACTTCAAAGGCTGATTTGCAAGTCAAATAATCAACTAATTTGAGTTGATTGCGTCAGCATGTTAGGCAGTCCATTTGCTCAGTTGGATTAGTCTTTCGGTTTAGTACAATTAGGCCTCATTTCATAATTTAATTATTAATAATACTTATTTAACTCAAAATAAATTGGATTAAAATTAAAATTAATTATATTATATATTAATATTCATCATTTGGACCATCTTAGGTTGAAAAATTTATTCGTCTCGATGCTTCAAAAATCGCTTCCCGATTTTGTGATTCTAGTAGTGTCTGTCGAGCCAATTTTCACCATTTGTGTAAATCTGTCGAAAATAAATCAAAATTTATGAAAATAAAATTAATCAAAATTAAATATGTTAATAATTTAAGTAAAATTTAATTATTTTATAATTATATTATATTTTTCGATAAAAATGACACCGAAACTGCATGAATTTGAGTTTAAAAGGCATTAAAAATTTTATATATTTTTGTGTTTCCAGAGGCATCAGCTTATGGTGGAGTGGCAACAATGGCTTGTGAAAACTTTTTAATTACCTTTTTCCATATTTGTAAAAGAAAAAAATAAAAAAAAGAAGGAAACATTTTAGTGGGATAAAAGGATTTTACCAGAGATGAAGTGGTTAAGGATGAAAGACGAGAGACTTTCTATTTTCTTCTTCTGAATCATCGTGGGGAGGTTGGGAAGGGAAGAATCTGGAAACATGACTGAGGTAGGAGATGAAAGGGACGAAGGCAAATGGAAAAGGAAATATTGGTTACCAAGGGACCTTAACTACTGTTGTTTTTTTTTAATTGGTTGAAGTGTCGGTGGCTTCTAGAGCTGTTTTCCGTTTTGTTGCCGGTCTGAAGGTGTATTTAGGCCCAATTTGATAGACACGTTGTAATTGGGTTTTATTTTGTTTTGTTTTAATAAAAAGTCAAGCATTCTTTAAAAAATTTATTTTAACATAATATATATTAAAAATATGTTTTTATCGCCTTATCTTAACATATTCATGTCCTCATTGTCTAAAACTTATCGTACCCGTTTAATAGGGATAGGCAAAAATGGAATCTGGATATTCGACGGAACAAAAAAAATGCTATATTTAAAATTTATGTTTCTAGAGGAGGCGAAAGGAATAGGTTGATTTGGCCGGGTGAACCAAGTGGAAAATTTTCTGTTAAAGAGGGTTATCATTGTTTAAGGGAAGATAATGAGAATAGGGGTTTCGGGAATGCTTCTTCAAGATGGGTTGATAGAAAGTTATGAAAATGGCTCCAAACAGATCAGTGTTTTCCTTTGGAAAGCTTGTAATAATATTTGGCTACTATGGAAAACTTATGGAAGAAGAAACTAAATGTTTTTCCTCTTTTTAGGATTTGTAGTGAAGAAATTGAGGTTGTGGAACATACGTTTCTTTTGTGTGAATGGACTGAACAAGTCTAGTTTGGGGTTGTCCCTAACTGGAGAATTAATAGTAAAGGTGTTATCTCTTTTGATTGTAGGGTTCTGATAAAGAAGATCCAGAGATGGGAAAAGCTTGAAGCTGGGGTGATGAAGGTTAATTGTGATGGGGCCCGGGACTAAATGAAGGGGCTGGAATTGGGGTGGTTGATGATCAAGTAAAGGTTGTTGCTGGGTATGATGGTTTTAGGGAAGTTGATTCTCCAATTAAGGATGAAGCTATTGCAGTGGTGGAAGGCCTAAAAGTTGCAGACCAAAATGGTTTTCAATCATATTGAAATTGACTTGTAAGGGGGAAGTTGATAATTGGAGAGTGTCTCCCTATGTAAAGGAGTAAACATTTTCAGAAATTTTTTTTTAATTTGGTGAGAAGTGAAGCTAAGAGAGTAGTGGACTAGATTGCAAGACAATCTAAAAAGATGTTGCTTGGTGACCGGGTTAATTCCCATCCGTCTTCTTTTGTTAATATTTTTAGCAAGGATAGTATGCCTGGTTGGATCTAGCTAATTGAGACATTTTCTGTTATCTCTTCATTAGCTAGGTGTTGTTTCACTGTCCGGATTGATTTCAAGACAATCTTCAAACCATTTTTTAACCTCCAAATTTATGGGTTTTTTTATTTTTCATGTCTATTTTATTTTATAATTTATCTTCAAATATAATGTATTTTTATTATTGTATCCATAATAAATTTGAAATATTTTTGCTTCAAAATTGAATGTAAAGAAAATAATTTACGAGCAATGACTTTCTCCTAGTAACCTAGTTATTTTCGAACTTATATATGTTGGTCTATCCGCCTAGTTAATGTCTAATTTATTGATTATTATTATCTATTTTTTGTGGTGGCTCGGATGTTGCTTTCACTCGTTTAAATTCCTCATACTTTTCTCCCCTTAAGTAGCTTCAATCTTGTAATTATTGTTTCATAATTTCAAATAAAAATGTCTAGCACAAAAAAGAATTGGCCAAAACTTCCATTGGGGATCAGGCTTCTCATTGCTGCTCATTCTATGTCTGTAGATGCTTTTAGCCGCAACGATGGCAGCGCAGTAAATCGACGTCTCATGAATCTTTTCGACCCTAAAGCCTCTCCATCAAGAAAACCTGATAATGGCGTAGTGTCTTCTGACATCGTGGTTGACACCACCCGCAAACTTTGGTTCCGCCTATACAGCAACACTACCACCGCTGGCAAAATGTTCGTTCCCATTGTAGTCTACTTCCATGGTGGAGGCTTTGCGTATATGGCGGCCAATTCAATGAGCTACGATGACTTATGCAAGCGACTTGCGCGTGAAATTCCTGCTGTAGTTGTTTCCGTCAACTACCGTCTGTCGCCTGAGCACCGATATCCGTCACAGTACGAAGATGGTTTTGACGTTTTAAAGTTCATTGATAACCCTGATTTTGAAGGCTTTTCTGCTTTCGGTAATACCGATACCAGTAGCAGTAAGGCTTTTTTTATTGCCGGAGACAGTGCAGGTGGCAACCTGGCGCATCATGTGGCCCTCAAGGCTTGCCAGCATCAATTTTCCCGATTGAAACTTCGTGGAGTTATAGCGTTACAACCTTTTTTTGGTGGAGAGGAAAGAACAGAGTCGGAACTCAAACTTGCTGGGGCTCCGTTAATCTCTGTGAAGCGCACTGATTGGATGTGGAAGGCTTTCTTGCCACACGGCTACAATCGGGATCATCAGGTTGTTAATGTATTTGGCCCAAATTCTGTTGATATCTCAGATTTACCATTTCCACCAACCCTTGTTTTTATAGGTGGTTTTGATCCTCTACAAGATTGGCAGAGAAAATATGTGGAGGGATTGAATAAATCTGGAAAACATGTTTACAAGATTGAGTACCCGAATGCGATTCATGGCTTTTATGCGTTCCCCCAGCTGCCTGACACTTCCTTGCTAATGGCTGAGATCAAGAACTTCGTGCTGAAGCAATTGGATCAATAGCTCTCCTCTTTTTTTGTCCTGATAGCCATCGCAAAATCTATGTATGCTGTACTTGCACTGCTTCATAAATGTCTCCTCACATAGGGTAAGACTATAAAAGCAAAATAATTCTCAAGTTTTCACTTGACGCATACTGTTATGGTTTGTATTTGCATTTCTTGTCCTTGTATTAACACAACATTTCAGACATATACTATTAAAGGAAAACCAATTTGGCTCCGGACTGAAGGAAAACAAATTATAAAAGAGTATAGATTATAAAATGTTAAAGTCAATAGGAGGTCCCTATATTATAGGGATTAGATCAAATTAGTCCCTATACTATTAAAAAATAATCAAATAAGTCTAAATTGTAACTTAGTTAACACATAACCATAAAAACTTTAAACATATTAATTATGTTAAACAATAAAAAATAATTTTCAAACAGAAAACGTTAACTCTATTCCAATTTGACTTTATTTGATTCTTTTTCAGGTAAATATTTGCTTTTTATGGAGTTAAAAGCTATTTTTAGGCTAAAATTCAATTTAATATTGATTTTAAAGTGTATGGGTCATTTTAAATTTCTATTTACTTTGAATTAAAAAAAAGCTAAAATATGCCATAAGTTATTGTAATCTTCATAAATTTAGAATTTAGTTTTTGTACTTTTATTTTTAAGAATTTAGTCTCTTTACTTTTTAGACTTCAAAATTTAGGTCCAATTGTTAGTGTGACATTTTGGAATAAAAAAAATATTCATTTGGTAGTCATGTAACTAAAAAAAATGATATTGTAACCAGCTTGAATCTAACAGAATAATTTTAATAGTGTTAATAGTTACACTTGAATTATAAAATCTGAAAAGTAGGAGACTAAATTTTAAATTTACAAATAATACAAAGACTTAGGCATATTTTAACAAAAAAAATTTGTCAAAGAATATTACTTTCACTCATGTTATTTTTAATGTAATTTTATCATGTAATATGAAATTAAATTAAAAATATATAAATATATTAATCATGATAAGTCACATGTCATATTTCAAGATTTAATATGATTAATTATGTGTTATATGTCATATTTCAAGATTTAATATGATTAATTATGTGTTATATTCATGTTTTGATTAATATCCAATCCGGTATATGAATAAATCTAAAAAATATGTACTTTGGTTAAATGTAGAATATTATACGTGAAATTTGATGTTGAGTAATTTTAAACATGACATTTTAATTTGATTCGATTTTCATAAACAACTAACATTATTATCGATATAACACCATTTTACATTTACATATTACACACAAAAATAATTATATTTATCTAATATAAAAATAAATTGGTTTATTCATTTATTTAAATGTGTACAATCGTATCAAAATCAAAGTTTAATGTATACATTTGAATCAAAATCAAATTTTAATATGTATAATTACACAAAACCAAAGTTCATGTACCAAATTGCATATTGAATAAAAATATATGTATAATTTTGATATTTAGTTTTATCCATTTGCCGAAGTGATTCATGCTCGAACTATAAGTTCATGTGTGTAAGTGTGTGATTTTTATTGATACAAAAATTACTTTATTTTTTAAATTTTCAATACTATAATAATGAAGGAAAATGAATAAAGTAATAAAAAAACCATTTTAAAGTAAGAAAATCTTGAAATTTATGCAAATTAAATGTTTGCACTAGACCTGTCCATGGGCCGGGCCGGGCTGGGCTCGGAAAAAATTTTGGCCCGACTCTTAGGCCCGGGCCTAGCCCGAAATATGGGCCTAAAATTTTGCCCAAGCCCGGCCCGGGAAAAATAATAAGCCCGAGCCCGGCCCGGCCCGATTTTTAATAAATATAAAAAATATTTTAAAAATAAAAAAATATTTTTAAAGTATTTTAAAAATAAAAAATAAAAAATATATATTTATTATATTCGGGTCGGGTCGGGCCGAGCTCGGGCCAAAAAAGTTGAGCCTGAGCCCGGCTTATTTTTTAAACGGGCCTCGTTTTTTTGCCCAAGCCCATATTTCGGGCCTATATTTTTACCCGAACCCTCTCATATTTCGGGCGGACCGTCGGGCCGGGCCGGACCGCCCAGCCCAAGGACAGGTCTAGTTTGCACTTAGTTTATATGGTAATTGTTTGTATTATAATTGTGACTCAGTTGTCTTTTTGGTGACTTCTCAATAGCTATAATTATTTTTTTGTCTTTCAATTTTATATAAAAGTTATCTTAGCTTTTATCACTAAAAAGAAAATTTATCTTAGTTTTTTTATTGATTTTTCATCTCTTTTAGTTATTTATTAATTCAACTTAAAATAGATGGAAATATTAACTTTTGTTAATTTTGTTGATGTGGTATCCACGTGTATGCCACATCATAAATTAATTAATTTTTAAAATATATTTTTTAATTTTTTTAAATTTAAAAAATTAATTAATTGGTAATGTAACATCCACGTGACAACCCACATTTATGCCACATCAGCAAAGTTAACATATTTTCCATCCATTTTGAGGTGATTTGACAAACAGTGCAAGTTCAAGAACTAAAAGAGACGAAAAAAATAAATAAAGGCTAAAATGAAATTTTTTTGTAAAACTAGAGGGCCAAATTAGTCATTATACCTTTCCAATATTCTACAATTATATTGGATTCTAACTAAATTTAAACAAGAGCGAAGTTTTTTCAATGTCATATTTTTATTCATGAAACCCAAAATGAAATATTATAAAAAAAATGAATCATTTGAATGGGTTAAGCTTGAGGACAAGTTTAGAATTTTTTGAAATCGAACATTAACTTGATTCATTAACACCTATTTAACATCTCACCATCATATAATTCATAAATTTAATCATTGATGAATAATATCTCAATGTGGTACCAAATCTTTTGTTATTTATTAATTATACTAATGATGTTTCGGTATATCAATAAGGTCGAGATTTTGGGGTTTTAATGGTTTAGGTTTAAGCTCATTATATATAATTGTTATGCATATATTCTATTTTGAATTGAGTGACCCGAATCTTTATTTAAATAAAATACAGTGGTAAAATAAAATAAAAGTAAAATCCTTATAGAACTACACTTCTTTTATTTTATTTTAGAATAAGGTTTTTTAAACCTTATTAAACTCCATCTATTTGATATTGATTAGAATAAGGTGTTTCAATCTTACTACACTCCTATTAGAATATGGTTTTACAAGCCTATAAATAGACATAGTCTACTCATCTTGTAATCAATTCGAATTCGACATAGTGAATTTTCTTCTCCTCTGCCCGTGGTTTTTTTCTCGAAAGGGTTTCCACGTAAAAATTTTGTATGTTCTTTATTTTTATTTCTGTTCTTTTTTCTCTCTTTTCTTTGAGATATATTGTCATTACCGACATTCTATTTTTACAAATTGGTATCCGAGCTTCCGGGTTGTTCATCTCAATCACGGTAATGGCGTCTTTGAAGTATGAAATTTCGCTATTGGATCGCAACACCAGATTCGCGTTGTGACAGATAAAGATGCAGGCAGTTCTTGCACAAATGGACTTAGAGGAAACCTTGCTAGGGGTAGATAAGATGCCTTCGACATTGACAGAGGAAGAGAAGAAGCGCAATGATCGAAAGGCGTTAACACAGTTACATCTGCATTTGTTTAACGAAATTTTATAGGATGTGATGAAGGAGAAAACTGCCACTGAATTATGGAAGAGGCTAGAACAAATATGTATGTCGAAAACTCTAACCAGCAAGCTGCATATGAAGCAGCATCTTTATGCTCATTGTTTGGAGGAAGGTGCGTCTGTGCACGAACACTTAACAGTGTTTAAAGAAATTCTCTCAAACTTGGAGGCCATGGAGGTTCAGTATGATAAGGAAGATCTAGGGTTGATTCTACTTTATTCGTTGACCCCATCTTATTCAACCTTTAAAGACACGATTTTATATAGCCGCGAGTCTCTCAAAGTTGATGAGGTTTATGATTCTTTAACCTCATATGATAAGATGAAGCATCTTGCGATTAAAACCAACTCTCAGTGAGAGAGTCTCATTGTTCGTGGGAGACAAGACTGGAATACTGATGATGATCGTGGAAGGACACATGAACGGAATCCTCGCGGTAAATCTAAGGGTAGATCGAAGTCTTCAAATAGAGCTAAAACTTGTAACTTCTGCAAGAAGAAAGGGCACATTGAATCTGAGTGCTATAAGCTACAGAACAAGATCAAAAGGGAGGTTGCGAATCAAAAGGAAAAACAACCAGACAATTTCGGTGAAGCTGATATTGTAGAAGACTACAGCGATGGTGAACTTCTAGTCGCTTCTGTCAACAATTCTAAAGTGAGTGAGGAGTGGATCCTTAATTCAGGCTGCACCTTCCACATGAGTCCCAATCGAGATTGGTTTACAACTTACGAAATAATGTCTGAATGTAACACCTCCTAACCCTAAATCGTCGTCAGAATAAGGTTACGAGGCATTACCGAACATATCAAACAATCTACTAATAATTCTTAAACAAATAACAAACATATTATAATATAATCATAAAATTCATATAAATATATATTTTTATTACTAATTGACTTAATTTTTTTTATTTTTTTTCTAAAAAAAAAAACTCAATATAACCCCTTTGTAAATATTTAACATTCCCTGCAATTTTAAACCGCAACCAATTCAAAACCAATATTACAATCCATACAATTTCATATTCAAATACACCTAAACATATCTTAAACATCAACTTAGTAATTTACTAAATAAATATTCACATATATTGTTTAAATTAATAAACTTCATTCATTCTATTTCAACTTGTTACCAAATATACCAAATATGTTATGATAATTTTATTTCCATTTCATTACACCAAGTATCAAAATATCATTTTAGTATCATTTTCAACCAAAAACATAAGACACTTTCAAGTGACCAATAACACTTAAGTACATGCCACTTTACCAAAAGAAAAATTACATCACCAAATTTTGTACTGGAATCGGGATCGCCCTGGATGCTGAGCCGAAACCTTAATTTCTACTAACCTTCGCAAGGAAACAACCGTACGCTGAGTATTTCATACTCAGTGGTATTACTATAATTCAAATTATAATATAATAACCAAGTAAATTAAATCATTTAACTTTTAAAAAATTTACCAAACTAATTCATATTTAACTTTCATTTCTCAATATCTACAATTCAATTTGGCTTTCATTAGTTAATATCATATACTATCACATTGAGCCATTATTTATCTCATGAACATTTAGTTCATGCTTGCTATTTACATTTTCATATTCAATTCACATTTTCAAATTATATTCCACAATCACGTTTCTTTTCAATAGCTCAACTGATTCATTTCGTTCGATTTAACTTTTCAATTAATTACCCTTATTAACAGACTCGGACTTTGGCGGATACACGGATCCAACCAAACATACCAGATTGGCACCCAGTGCCTCATCGGATAGTTCGAAGCAAAGTTGACACCCAGTGTCTCATCGGCCTAGCCGAAGTAAAGTGATACCCAGTATCTCATCGAATCTATCCGAAGTAAAATAGTGACACCCAGTGTCTCATCGACTCGACGTCGAAGTATCCCTGAACTCTTCCAATCCTATGGCATGCCAACTATATCCGACTCAGCCCGACTAGTTAATAGGGTTTCCAATTCTCTATTCAAACTCACTTTCATTTCAAAATTTGCTTTCAATATCAAATTCACTTTTTCATTCACTAATCAAAATTCAATTCAATACTAACACATATTTCTCATTCAATTCAATTTTCTAAATTCAATTCAATAAAGTTACTTACCTCAATATTTGCTTACCATAAATTAAATAAATTAAAACCAATATTTAAAAATGAATAACTTGAATTATAGTAATACAAACCTGAATTTCACGATTACTCCTCGATAACTTTTTCCTTTCCTTTCGGTGTTGATGTCTCAGGTTCTTTGTTAGCTACGAAAATTAAAATAATTTACAATCATTAATATATTACTAATTTACATGAAATACTAAATTTCTATTTAACTTTCACTTAAATTCCAATTTTAATCCTAACTAAATTCATCTATTTTCCCATTACAATTTATATCTTATTCCTATCCAAATTCCATATAAACTTAAATTTAACTATCAAATTTTCATCATAATTTCATAATTTCAAATTTCTTTCAATTTAGTCCCTACAACACAAAAATTATAGCCTATTTTACAATTTAATCCTTTAATCAATTCTAATCAATAAATCTATCAAACAAACCCCTAATTCAATCATTTATTCAACATGAACCCTACTAAAAAATCTACTAATTTTCAAATTTTCAACTTAAATTCAATAATATTCAACTCTAGGACTCCAAAAACATCAAAATTATAAGAAAATGGACTAAATTAACTTACCAAATTAAACCCCAAGCTTTAAAAACCCTATTTCTCCCTTTTCCTTCTTTTCTTCTTTCCCTTCTCTGTATTGAATGGTTCTGTTTCTTTTTATGCTTTATTTTGTTTTTTTTTATTTTTTATTTTATTTTACTTTAGTTTATTATAATATTATATTAACTTTATAATAATTATTATTTCTTAAATATTAAGTAAATAAATATATATTTTACAATAGTATGTATATGATTTATTACACTTGTACTTTACTATCACCATACATTTGTCAACTTATTAATTTGTTCATTGATCTAATAATATAATACCAATTAAATAATTATTATTATTTTTATAATAAATATCTATTTAATAACAAATATAAATATTACAAATGTACAAATTTTTATTTTACATTTGTATTTTATCATCACCATCCACTTGTCATAATTTTAATTTATTTATCATATAAAAATCTTTTACTAATTAATAATAAATAATAAAATATATTTTTACTAATTATATATAATACAAATGTACTCATTTAAATTAATACACTTGTATTTTATTTTTACGTTACACTTGTCTTTTCTTAATTTATTTCATAATATAATAATATAATCAATTTAATTTATAATATAATAAAATAATAACAATAATAATATATTTTATAATAAAACAATCATAAAAATTAAAGATTTTTATGCTTTGCCGCCTCATTCATTAGAATAGGCTTAATTGCCTATTTAGTCCCCATTATCTTCTTTTAATCTATAATTAGACTTTCACACCTTATTCAATTCAGTCTTTTTTCCTAATATCTATTAAATAAGCTAAATTCACCCAATTTGAACCTAATTAAACACTCAACTAGACTCATGATTACTCCTAATAATTATTTATGAACTCGATTTACTAAGATGGAGGCCCTATAACTCACTTTTCCAGTGCTTGTGAATTTTGGGTCATTACACTGAATGTGTTGTTTTGATGGGAAATAATGCTTCGTGTAAAATTGCAGGTGTTGGAACAATTAAAGTGAAGATGTTTGATGGAGTTGTCAGAACACTTAGTGACGTACGACATGTTCCAAAATTGAAGAGAAATTTAATTTCGTTGAGTACTCTTGATTCAAAAGGGTACAAATACACAACTAGAAGTGAGGTTTTGAAGATTTCCAAAGGGTCTCTCGTTGTGATGAAAGGGTAGAGAAAGACTTCCAAGTTATATGTTCTGCAGGGTTCTACTGGTACTGGTGATGCAGCTGCCGTTTCCTCTTCCTTGTCAGATGATAATATTACTAAACTTTGGCATGTACGCCTAGGGCATATGAGTGAGAATGACATGACAGAATTGAGCAAAAGAGGACTTCTTTATGGGTAAGGAATTTGCAAACTGAAGTTCTGTGAGCAGTGCGTTTTTGAGAAACAAAAGAGAGTTCGATTCACCAGAGGAATCCATAACATGAAGGAAACATTGGAGTATATTCATTCTGGTTTGTGGGGGCCATCCAGAGTGCATTCGAGAGGTGGAGTTAATTATATGCTAACTTTTATTAATGATTTTTCCAGAAAAGTTTGGACATTCTTTCTGAAGCAAAAAAGTGATGTGTTTTCCGCATTTAAGTCTTGGAAAAATATGATTAAAAACAGATGGGAAAACAAATAAAATACCTCCGTATAGACAATGGCTTAGAGTTCTGTTCTGATGAGTTTAATAAATTGTACAAGTCAAAAGGTATCGTGAGACACTAGACAGTTCATCATACTCTACAGTAAAACGATGTTGCAGAATGAATGAACAGAGCGATCATGGAGAAGGTTTGATGTATGTTGTCAAATGCCAACTTACCAAAGTCGTTTTGGGCCGAAGCAGTCTCTACTGCATGTTTTTTGATCAACTGATCTTCATTCGTTGCCATTGAGAAAAAGACTCAATAAGAGGTATGGTCTGGTAATCCTGCTGACTATTCTGATTTAAAGATCTTTGGGTGTCCTGCGTATGCTCATGTTGATAATGAAAAATTAGAACCAATATCTATTAAATGTATTTTTCTTGGTTATAAAGCTGGTGTAAAAGGGTATAAGATATGATGTCTTGAAAATAGAAAAGTTGTGATTAGCAGATATGTTATTTTTTATGAAACTGCTATGCTACCTAACTTATCTCTTAAAGACTCTTCCAATAGAGAAAATCAAAAGCAGGTGGAGCATCAGATTAATCCAGAATCTACAACTCCTCAAGCCAGTACAAAAATTCATAATAGAGTTGCTTCTTTACCACAATACTCTATCGCCAAAAACAGAACTAGAAGAGAAATTAAACCTCCAAAGAAGTATGCCGAGGCTGATTTAATTGCTTATGCTTTAAATGTGGCTGAAAATATAGATGCAAACCAACAGTCATCTAATTATTCTGAGGCGGTTGCTGTGAAGACTTAGAAAAGTGGATGTTTGCTATGTAAGAGGAGATGTAATCACTCCACAAAAATAGAACATGGGATCTTGTGAAACTTCCTAAAGGTAAAAATGTTGTTCGTTGTAAATGAGTGTTTAAAAAGAAAGAAGGAACTCCAGGAGTTGAAGAACCCAGTTGTGAAGCATAGTTCAATTCGAGCTTTGCTTGGTATTATGGCCATGCATGATTTGGAGCTTGAGCAGTTAAATGTAAAAACTACATTTTTCATGGAGAACTTGATGAGGATATTTACATGCAACAACTAGAGGGTTTTACAGTCTCAGGAAAAGAAGACTATGTTTGCTTATTGAAAAAGTCCTTTTACGGTTTGAAACAGTCACTAAGACAGTGATACAAGAGGTTTGGTTCCTTTATGACTTCTCATGATATCAAAAGTAGTAACTTTGACAATTGTCTTTACTTTAAGAAAAATAGTGATGGTTCTTTTATGTGTCTACTCTTTTATGTTGATGACATGTTGATAGCAATGAAAGATAAATGAGAGATAAGAAAGGTTAAAGCCCAACTAAGTGAAGACTTTGAGATGAAAGATTTGGGACCAAAGAAGATACTTGGTATGGAGATTCTCAGATATAGAAAAGTAAGCAAATTGTACCTAAGTCAGAAGGGGTACATTGAGAAAGTTCTTTGCAGGTTCAATATGCAAAGTGCTAAGCCTGTTAGTACTCTTTTAGCAGCCTATTTTAGACTTTCATCGGCTTTGTCCCCACAATCAGATGATGAGATTGAGTACATGTCACATGTTCCATACTTTAGTGCAATGGGATCTCTCATGTATGCTATGGTTTGTTCACGTCCAGATTTATCATATGCAGTTAGTACAGTTAGCAGATACATGGCGAATCCCGGTAAAGAACATTGGAAAGTAGTTCAGTAGATTTTAATATACTTACGAGGTACTACTGATGTTTGCTTACAGTTTGGAAGAATTAGAGATGGAGTCATTGGGTATGTTGATGCTGATTTTGCTGGAGACCTTGATAGAAAAAGATCTCTCATAGGTTATGTCTTTACAATCGGAGGTTGTGCAATCAGTTGGAGAGTCACTTTGTCTACCACTAAAGCTGAGTACATAGCGATTACTGAGGTTTGTAAAGAAGTCATTTGGTTGAAGGGACTCTTTAGTGAACTCAATAAAGACCTTCAAATCAATACAGTATTTTGTGACAGTCAGAGTGTCATATTCCTTACAAAAGATCAAATGTTTCATGAGAGAACAAAACACATTGATGTTCGATATCATTTTGTTCGTGATATTATTACTCGTGGTGATATTGTTGTGAGCAAAATTAGTACTCATGAAAATCCTGCAGATATGATGACTAAGTCACTTCCTATAACCAAGTTTGAGCATTGCTTAGACTTGGTTGGTGTTCATTGTTGAAGTTAAACCCTTAAGGGGTTTTATAGAAGAGGTGGAGAACTTGCTCGTTGAGAGTTCGCGATGCAGAACTTGTTCATTGAGAATTCATGTCAAGGTGGAGATTGTTAGAATTGAGTGACTCGAATCCTTATTTAAATAAAATACAGTGTTAAAATAAAATAAAAGTAAAATCCATATAGAATTACACTTCTTTTATTTTATTTTAGAATAAGGTTTTTTAAACCTTATTAAACTCCATCTATTTGATATTGATTAGAATAAGGTGTTTCAATCTTACTACACTCCTATTAGAATATGGTTTTACAAGCCTATAAATAGACATAGTCTACTCCTCTTGTAATCAATTCTAATTCGACATAGTGAATTTTCTTCTCTTCTGCCCGTGGTTTTTTTCCCAAAATGGTTTCCACGTAAAAAATCTGTGTGTTCTTTATTTTTCTTTTTTCTCTATTTTCTTTGCTATATATTATCATTACTGATATTTTATTTTTTTACAATCTTTTTTCAGATTATTTTGAATTTAAGTTCTATTATATATAAACTCATATATTCTAATTTTCAAGCCGTCATGCTTCATATTAAATTAATTCTAATTCTAATTAATCAAATAGTATACTTGTAAACTCTTTAAAATATTATTTATTAGTCATTGGAGGTGGTTGAGTTAGCTTGTTAACATCGTCCAAATTTAAATGGGCATTTGGGACAAGATTACTTAGTTGAATGTGGACTTTGATGTGTCTACCTTGAAATGGGCTAACTTTTTCATATTTAGCTCAAGTGATTCTTTGGCTAAGTTAATGAAGCCTTGTAAGCTTGAGTTTTCAGCTATAGCTTGCTTTGATGTTTGGCTATACCTTTGCCCCCTTTTCCTTCATGGAAAACTTTACTCTTATGTTGGTACAATAAAAAGGAAGACAAGGTTAATGAGTGATTTAATGATGTTGATAACAAGGAGATGTAAAAGGTTAGAGAGACGGTCCGTTCAAAGGGACAAGAGCTGCAAGTGGTGTTCTAAAAAGAGGGAGTAAGAGATTGGCAGGTGTGGTTGTTGTTGTAACGACCCAAAATCTGTGGGCACCGAAAAAGTGTGTTATCGGGCCTCCGTCTTAGTAAACTGAGTTAGTAAATAATTATTAGGAGTAATTAAAATTATGAGTCTGATAGTGTGTTTAATTAGATTTTTTTATTTAGTGAATTTAGTTTAATTTAAAGTAATTAGGAAAAAGGATCAAATTGAATAAAGAGTGAAAGTCTAATTATAGATTAAAAGAAAGTAAAAAAGGGCTAAAATGGTAATTAAGCCATTTAGCATAGTTGAGGCGGCATAAAGGGAATAAAATCTAAGATTTTATTTGTTTTAATTATATAATTAATGATAGTTAAATTATAATGATATTATATTATTAAATAAATCAAAATATGCCAATTGTATGGATATGATAAAATACATGTGTAATATATGTATTTGTACATTTGTAAAATAATTATATATTTTTCTTAAATTTTAAGTAAAAGATATTTATTAATTAAATTATTATATTAAAAGATTTTATTTACTTGATAAATTAGTTAGATAAGACAAATGTAAGGTTATGATATAGCACAAATGTATTTATTATATTTGTTATTAAATTTTTATAATTATTAGTTAACTTAAATATAAAATAAAGTAAATGAATGAATAAAAAAGAAAAGAAAACATAAAACAAAAGAAACAAAGCTAAAAGTAACAGAGGCCATTTCGAAACGGAACAGGAAAGAAAAAGGAAAGAAAGAAGAAAGGGAAATTTAGGGTTTTAAAGCTTGAAATTTAATTGGTAAGTTTAATCAAGTCCTTTTCTTATAAATTTGATGTTTTTTGAATCCTAGAGTGAAATACTCTTGGATTTAAGTTGAAATTTTGAAAGTTAATAGATTTTTTAGTAGGGTTTATGTTGAAAAAAATGATGGAATTGAGGGTTTATTTGATAGAAATTTTGATTGGAATTGAATAAAGGATTGAATTGTAAACTAAGCTATAAGTTGTGAGTTTAAGGGATTAAATTGAAATAAATTCGAAATTATGAAAATATGATAAAAATTAGATAGTTAAATGTGAGTTTGGCAAGAAATTGAGTAGCAAAAGGGTATGAATTGAGAAAGAAAAATATATAGGTTTTGTTAAGATTCAAATTGGAATTGAAGTAAAAGTTAGATAAAATTTTTAGCAATTAAATTGTGCTGTGCTAATGATTGTGAAATTATTTTAATTGTTCGTAGCTAATATCGAGCCTGAAGCATCGGCCCAAAAAGGAAAAGAAAAGATCGTCAAGGATTAAATCCGAAGAGAATTCTAGGTTGTATCACTACAATTCAAACTTTATCATTATTATGTGTTTAATTTACTAATTATGTATGGTAAGTATTTTAAGATAAATGTTTAGTAAAATAAAAATTTATGATTGGGTATTGAAATTGAGACTGATACTGAACTGAATTATGAAATTACTGAATATTGTTATGTGTATTGCATTGAACTATGAAATTATTGAAGTAATAAATTACTGCAATACTGTGAAACTGATTGAAATAAGGAATTATAATTGATACTGAACTAAGATGGAAATTGTACTGAAAAGTGAATTAAATACCCTATTAACTAGTCGGGCTAGTCGGATATAGTTGGCATGCCATAGGATATGGAAGAGTACGGGTTTTTGCCGGCTTACTGATCAGGCATTTATATGACAACTACTATTACTGTTACCGATTTGACACTTTGTGTATCGAATACTGTTACCGTTACTGTTACAGATTCAGCACTTTGTGTGTTGAATACTGTTATTGTTACTGCTATCGTTACTGATTACTGTTTAGGTGTTGTGTACCGTTAAGGTACAATGTGTAGTACTGGTGTGTTGGTTAGAATCCATGTATCCGCCGAGTCCGAGTCAAGTTAATAGGGGCAAATGAAATAAATTTACTGATAAAACTAAATTTGAATGATATGACATATGTGAAAGGTGAGAATTGAAATAAAGAAATAAGAATGGTATATATATAATCAAATGATAATATAAAAGATTGAATTGTTCATTAAGTGATGATAATTGTAATGTAAAAGTATGTGTATGTGATTTAATGTATTTAAATATAAGTTGAATTATAGTGATACCATTGAGTACATGCATACTTAGCATACGGTTGTTTTCGTGCGCAGGTTGTAGAAGTCAAGTACTAAACCAGCATTCAAAGCCAAACCAGACTTTAGCAAACTTTTGATGATGTATATTTTCTTTTGGTAATGTGGCATGTACATAGGATGTATGTAACACCCTATTTTGGCCCGGGTCTAAAGGACTCAAATTACAAATTGGCTTAGGTGGCCCAAAATCTGAAATGAATAGAGGCCCAAATGCCATGGCCCAAAACGAATAAAGAAACCCTAGGGTTTCTACGGAATGCATCAGCGTCGTAGCCCGTCCGCGCCGTAGTCAAGAGCCAAATCTCCATGCGATCTTCACCTGCACAACAAGGAAAGAAATAAACAGCAAAGATAGAAAGAAAATCAAGGATTCGTAAATCGAATCAAACAAGATTTGTTTCTTTCTTTTATTTTTCATTCGGCTATAAAAAAGCCACCAATACACTGTAATCTGGATCCTAAAAATCAATAAAAAGAGATTATTTTCACAGCAAAAAAAAACAAAGAGTTCAATACCGAAAGCAAAAATCAATCCGAAAAGGTTAATATTTACATTTTTATTTTTATCTACTGCTGTTATTACTCTTGTCTATCTACATACTAATAAAACAAGTAAAAGAAGGATAGAAACAACCTTTATTGGTGTCTGGAGTGCCGTGGACAGCCGAGGTAACTGTCTCCGAGGATAGACGGTCGGAAGCCGAAGAGTTACTCGAAGTTTGGGGATTTTTTGGCCATATTTCGAAAGATTCGAACCCAGATTTGGGTTTAAAGGAGTCAGAAGAGCCGAGAAGGGCATTTTCCCCTTTTTGGGCCACCGCAGACGGCGGTGCCGACGCCAGAGATCAGCGGCCGATGGCCGGACTGGATGCCGGAGAGCTGGGGAGGGGAGAGCCTTTTTAGAGGATTTTTGTTTTTTTTTTAAGGAATGAGAAAAATGAAATTTTTAAAGGTTTTTTGGCTTAAATAGCCTAGTGAAACGGCGCCGTTTCACCAAGCCTCCCCAGATGCCAAAACGGCGTTGTTTTGGGGAGGCCAACCCGACTCCAACCAGACCCGGCCTAGGATTCGCGTGTTTTTTAGCAGAGGGGCAAATTGCACTTTTAGCCCCTCTGCCTTTTAATATTTTTATAATTAAGTTTTTATATTTTTAAATTCGCCCTTTTATTTATTTTCAATTTCAATTTAACCCTGCCTGAACAATGCCGTTTTAGAGGAGAAGCGAAAATTTCCCTTCCAGCCCCTCTATGTAATTCGCGTGTTCAATTTAATCATTTGGGTTTTATTTATTTGCATATTTGCCCCCAGATTTTTCATATTCGGTTCAATTTAGTTTTTTTTTAAAATTAATTAACTTCCATAATGTAATTATTTCTTTTATTTTTTTGTCTTTCTGTAATTATTTTTTATTTATATATGTATATTTGTTGTTTTTATGTACATATTTATTTATATTTTTTTAAAAACAAATATTTTTATATGTACGTATATTTATTTTTAATATTGTAATTATTATTTAATATTTTTTATATATACTTTTTATGTATCCATTTATTTTCCTATATATATATGTATATTTTCTATAATGTAATTATTATTTAATTTATGTTTGTTTATATGTACATGTGTATATATTTTTAACAAATGTTTTATTTATATCCATATGGATATTTATTCTTTTAAAAAATGCTCAAATATATATATTTTTAAACACCTATTTTATAATCTATATATGTTTATTTATTTTTCTTTATCTTCATAAGTATTATGTATTGCATATATATATATATATAAGTTCCATAACCCAAAAATTTATTTGTAAATCATATGTATATTTTAATCTTCATAATTTCTATGTGCATATTATATTTTTTTCTTCATTTATTTTGTTTGCTTTCTTCATTTGTTATTTAATTGTGTTTACATTTAATATTTTGCATGTCATGGATTATTGTCTTTTCATTTCGTTTATTTAGTTGTTTATATTATTTTTATGCCATTGATGTATTTATTATTGTTGTATTTATTATTATGGCATTTGTACATATAATTTAACATTACGTTATCTTTTCACTCGAATTTAAAAATAGAATTTTTCAAAATAGAGATAATACTCGTATTTAGGATTTTTAAGAAAATTGAGCCCTAACGTATTGGGTTCCGATTTTCTTCGTAAAATCTAACAATCGATGATTGCTCTTTAATCAAACAAAACAAAACTTGTCATCGGGAATTCAATAGGAAATATTGAATGTTTGGGATTTTAGGAAATTGTGCCCTAATGTATTGAGTTGCGATTTCTTCATAAATTTTAAACAATTAGATATTTTCTTAAATTTTATACAAGTTTTTTTTGGACCAACTCATCTTGAAAAGAATAAAATGTTGTGTCCTGACGCATTGGGTGTGATATTTTTCTTTTCAAAAAGAGAAAGTCTTAATAAATAATTTAATTTAACTAAGGATAGTATTTTTTTAAACTCTCGACTATAAGACATTAATTAATCAATTTGGTACCAATTTTTGGGCATTACGAGGGTGCTAATCCTTCCTCGTACTTAACTGACTCCCGAATCCGTTTTTCTAAAACTCGGAGACCAAAGCTATTTTTTTAGGTGATCCAATCACACCTCAATAAAAGATTGGTGGCGACTCCAAAATTTTTAAAGTCGACAACTAATTTTTGATTTTTTTTCAAAAAAATAAAAAATGGTTTCGACAATGTATATAAAGATTATTATGTTTTGAATATAAATGGTTAAAAAGGTTAGTAGTACAAGTCTAAGAATTATAATGAAAGAAGTTTATTCGTTTCAAATTAATTAGTACATTGATAAATTTAAATTGATATTATATTGAATTGGTTGAATTGGTTATGTTTGGAAATGGATACGATTTTAATTGCAGAGGATTTTATGTAAAAATAAGCAGAAATACTGTCGAAATTTAAAAAAAATTTACGAAAATTTTTTCGGAATACTCGAACGAGTTCTGTTCTACTTTTAATACATGTTTTGGGCTTCGAGAGTCCATTATAGGGATTTAATTATTAAATTAACAATGAATGTTATTTTAATTATGAATTATTCGTAAGTTGTCTGATAGGTCCGGTAATACCTCGTAACCCTGTTCCGGTGACGATTTGGGGTTAGAGAGTGTTACAGTTGTCATTGTCCTCATTGACTTCGAGGAAGTATGTAAAGGAGTCGTTTGTAGGCTACGTGTCTTCTCTTAGTTGGGAGGGACGTCACTCATGTCATACGACATAAGTCTCTTATTAGTTCAACAATCTGACTTAATGTAATGGAGTTACATAATATGTAATTGATAAGTGATAATAATCTTATTGGGCGGAACTTGCAAGTTGACAATTAGTGACCCCATTATAATGATATGGAAAGAAAAAAAATGAGATTAATGAATTATTTGCAAAAGAAATTATCCTGAGACAATTTTAAAGGCTTATTCACTTCTCCCTGTCACTAAATGATGATTTATTGGGAAGAAAATAATAGCTTTAAGCATTTAGTTAGAGGTTGACTAATGATGATGAAACATTGCCTTTTAGTATTAGGCATTTTGTTTTTGTTTGAGGCTATCGACTTGTCCAAAAGTAGGATAATATTCTAATTCGATAATTTTGAACTGGTCATATTCATCCGGTGAATCCAAATCAATTTAGTAACTTTGGATTTAGGCCTATTTATGGGTCGGGTCGGGTCAGGTCAGGTCGGTTCAAATTGGACCTTGCCAAAATTGTAGGTTTGTTAGCTAGGTCCGAGTCCAGCTTGACCCCAAAAATAGGCCAAAAATTTTGTCCAAGCTCAATCTGGATAAAAATGCTAAAACTCAAGTTTGGTTGTGCTCAACCGGATTAATTTTTTATATAATTTTTTAATATAATACATCAAAAATGCTAAAAACATTAAAACAAATGTTTCTCAAAAAATTGAAAAGAAATTAAAAAATATTTATACTTAAATAACACTAACATAGATGTAACTTAACAAGCAAATGTCTCTAAAATAGTAACAAAATTAACAATAAAATAAGAGTTATAAAATATTCAAACAATAACAACAAAATAATAATAACATAATAGTGAAATTGTAGCAAAACAGTGAGAAAACAAAAAAAAAGTAAAATCTTTTACTATTTCGATTCAGGTCAAGCCCAAGGGCCAAAAAACCTTACTCGAGGATCAGCCCATTTCTAAATGGTCTTATTTTTTTTACCGAAGCCAATTTTTCGGGCTTATATTTTTATACAAACCCTACTATTTTTCGAATTAGCCCAACCCTTAGACAAGTCTAATTTAAATCAATATGATGGACTTAGATTAACTTAGCTCTTGACAAAATAACTCTTCATCTAGAATCAACCAGCTTATATAACCTAATCTTTTTTTTAAAAAATTTGATGTTTAACCTACCTTATTCGATTTATGAAACCTTTGAAAGAGAAGATTAAAACATCCTACTCTGAGCCAACGTAGCCGGAGTCTAGGAAAGTGGGGTGTGGGTTGGCAGTGGGGCATGACTCGTTTAGGTTTGAAATTTTCATTCATAAAAATGGTTAGCCTGCAAAAGGGGCAGCAATTAAGGAAGGTCCAAATGTAAATCCCATCACTGATTTCGGATTAAAATACCTGTACACCTTGTCTACTTCTATTTCTATTGTATTCTTTAACATGTTTTTCCGACATGCAGTGTAAGAAAAATAAAGAGACATGTGGCTACAACATGTATATGTTGCAAATTTATAACAACCATATGAAACAAGTGGAGTTCACCTCCGTCGAGTGATAGTGAATTTGATATTTTTTTAGTCACAATTTTGAGTTTAATACAGTATAGGGTTTTGTCATTAAATTTTTTTAATCTAATTTCTTCTTTTTAGATTTAATGAGGATTTGCGAAACTTTTAGTAAAACTTTCAAAACAAATTGGAGGCTTAATGGAAATCAAAAAAATTTGAAGGCTCTAATTCAAAGTTTTAGAAATTGTAGAGGGTTTATTCAGAATTTTTAAAATTCTTGACTGATTTAATTAAAATTTTTAAAAAAAATTCAGGAGACAAATGAAAATTTTCAAAAACTTGACAGAGGGGGCAAGGCCAGAGAGGTTGAAGGAACTTACTTATGAAATGAGATTCAACCCAATTTGGCTCCGGACTGAAGGAAAACAAATTATAAAAGAGTAGATTAAAAAATGTTAAAGTGAATAGGAGGTCCTTATATTATAGGGATTAGATCAAATTAGTCCTTTTATTATTAAATAGGCTAATTTAGTCCTTTTACTATTAAAAAAGAATCAAATAAGTCCAATTTGTAACAGAGTTAACATTTATATAACTATAAAAACTTTAAACATATTAACTCTGTTAAATAGTAAAAAAATAATTTTCAAATAGAAAATGTTAACTCTATTCCAATTTGACTTTATTTGATTCTTTTTTAGTAGTACAAGGACTAAATTAATCCATTTAATAGTAGATGGACTAATTTAATCAAGTCTCTATAATAAATGGGCCTTTTAGGGAAATATTGTTTTTATGGAGTTAAAGCTATTTTTAGGCTAAAATTCAATTTAATATTGATTTTAAAGTCTATGGATCATTTTTAATTTCTATTTGCATTACTTTTATTTATTAAATTCTCTTATCACTTTGAATTAAAAAAAAGTTAAAATATGCCATAAGTCACTGTAATTTTCATAAATTTAGAATTTAGTTTTTGTACTTTTATTTTTAAGAATTTAGTCTCCTTACTTTTAGCTTTCAAAATTTAGGTCTAATTGTTAGTGTGACATTTTGGAATAAAAAAAATACTCATTTGATAATCATGTAACTAAAAAAATGATATTATAATGAGCTTGAATCTAACAAAATAATTTTATTAGTTAGACTTAAATTATGAAATCTAAAAAGTAAAGGACTAAATTTTAAATTTACAAAAAATACAAAGACTTGAGGCATATTTTAACCCAAAAAAATTGCCAAAGAATATTACTTTCATTCATGTTATTTTATTATGTAATATGAAATTAAATTAAATTAATATAAATATGTTAATCATGATGTCACATGTAAGCCATATTTCAAGATTTAATATGATTAATTATGTGTTATATTCAAGTTTTAATTAATATCCAATATGGATAAATCCCAAAATATGGACTTTGGTTAAATATCCAATATTATACGTGAGTTTTGATGTTGTGTAATTTTATACATGACATTTTAATTTGATTCAATTTTTATAAATAATTAATATCTTTGTCGATATAACACCATTTTACATTTACATTTTACACATAAAAATAATTATACTTATCAAATATAAAAATAAATTGGTGTATTCATTTATTTAAATGTATACAATTGTATCAAAATTAAAGTTTCATATTGAATCAAAATCAAATTTTAATGTGTACAATTACACAAAAGCAAAATTAATTAATTGCTAATGTAACATCCACATGGCAACCCACATGTATGCCACATTAGCAAAGTTAACATATGTTAGCTTTTCCATTCATTTTGGGTGATTTGACAAACAATACAAATTTAAAGGTTAAAAGAGGTGAAAAAATAAATAAAAGGCTAAAATGGGTTTTTTTTATAAAATTGGAAGGCCAAATTAGTCATTATACCTTTTCAATATTCTACAATTATATTGGATTCTAACTAAAATTAGACAAGAGCGAAGTTTTTTCAATGTTATATTTTTATTCACGAAACTCAAAATGAAATATTATAAAAAAATTGAAATCAAAGTTTTATTTAGGGATAAAGTAATATTTAATTTTTGAATTCAGTAACTTTTTAAAATTTTATCTGTGAACTTAGATTCTATTAAAGTGTGGTGATTTATCAATCTAAGATTATGTCATATCAGTACATGAAAATTTTAGAAAATTTTATACGAAATCTAAAATAAAAATGGTAAAGAAATTATAAAAGTTTTAATTTTTTAAATTTTTTTAAAAAACTTCAAGCAATGGTGTGGTGTAATCTTAAATTTCCACGTCATCATATCTTAACTAGATCCTAGTTTAGGAACCAAATTTTAAAAAAAATATCAAATTCTTGAACTAATATGGATAAAAAAAAGCTCAGGGTTCAAGATGAAAATTTACCAAATTTAACGATTAAATGTTATTTTACCCCTTTTATTTAAGAAACGTAGAAATTGTCGAGTAAAAAACAAGACAAAACACAAAAGACGTGCCGAATCAGACACAAAGGGTGAGGGCCCATTGCCAACTGTCTTACTTAACGCTTTAACCTTTTTCCACACGGAATAGAAAAAATTGTGATTGAAGAGCGTGTTTCTTCACTTTCCTTGGCTTTATCTACACTTATTTTTGGTCAATTTTTAATATTAGTCCTTGTATATATTTAACTTGATGATTTAATCTTTATATTTTAATTTGATATAATTTGATTCTCCTAAAATCATCAATATTATTTTTTAATATAAATAAATAATACCGTTAAAAATATTGGGTAATTAATCGATGTGAAATTTAAAAAAGATACATTATGAAGCTAAGTTTGATTTTTTTTAAAATAACAAATTAATAAAAAATAATTATATGATTAATCTCATGTATTAAATGGTATACTAAATCATAAAATTAATAATCAAAATATTGATACTAATTTCTACCAAAAAAAATATAGATACTAAATCTCAAAAGTTGAGCATAATACACAATGGCAGAGCCAGAAAATTTTTTTGGGGAGCCGGAATTAAATTGTATATTTTTACAATAGTAAAAATATAATTTTACCATTTTAATAGTCTATATCCTTATAGTTTTTAAAGGATTCAATCAAAATTTATTATTTTTTGAGGGGCCAAAGTACAATTTTACCATTACTAATTTAAAATTTAATAAATTATAAAGGGCCTATATAGAAATTTTTTATTTTAGGGACAAGCTCCTGCTATCCCCCTTGGCTATAATACATTAACAAAAACAAATAGTTTGACAAAGTAGGTCAAATTCTATAAAAGATCCCTGCCTTGCTCATTTTTTTATGTAATTAACAAAAAAAGTTAGCTCATCTAAAATAACTACACATTTTGAAAATTAGATGAATTAAACCCGTAAAAATGTAAAGTATGGGTACCTTTTATAAAATTTGTCCAACTTCAAGCTCGGCGCAAGAGAGAATATGAGGCAATTTCTAGACTCTTTCCCTTCCATTCTATATGCATGCATGCATGCATTTGTATATATATATGACGAACGTTTTCCTAAGCAATATTAATGATTTGAATTAAAATAAAATTTTAATAATAAAACCACGTTTAATTTAACAAAATTATATTACGAATCAGCTTTGAAATTAATGGTCCACATCTATCCGTGGTTGATGGTTCGATCATTGTCTTGACTATAAAGTAACTTTAAACCTCGTGATTAGTATTTATCCTTTTGGCCTATAGAATGCGAATCATTAATTACTAGGTTCACTCCAGTAGATACTTATGAATTTTGAAAATTAAGTTTGGTACAAGAATCAATCTTATTCTTAACCAGAAAGCCATATGCTTATAGTTTTTTTTTTTGAAAGAAAAAGTACTTAAAGTAATTACAAAATTTAACTTATCCACCCTTGCAGGGAGACTTCAAACAAACATAAATCGTATGTTTTATGGTAAGCTAGTTTAATCAGTCTATTCGCATGTTGGTTATCCTCTCTAGAGATGTGACGATTGTGCCAGTGACTTAAACGCGTCAGCAACTGATGAATTCTCCGAACCAAAGTAGAATTAGAACCATTTGAAGTATTCTCCTAAATAGCTAGACCCCCCTCAAGATTATGAGTTTGGATTAAGACACTATCATAGCCTCGATCCATCCAAAATGCCCCACAATTTAACATCGAAAATAGAATAATTTTTCAAATATCTGTTAAACCAAAATCCACTCCCCTCTAAAGTTAATGATCAAACTTTTGCATGGCCCCTCAAAATTTGTTTAAATTTAATGTTGGTATTTTACGAAAATCAAGAAGTTAATTTATTTAGATAATATTATTAAATTTTGTCCTTATTATTTATTTAAAAATTTGCAGTTGTATGCTACGAATTAATAAATATCAATAGTTCCAAGTTGAAGTATTTACACAAAAAGTAGATAACTTTTTTCCGTTTGTGTAAAGTATGAGGATTAAATTATTATAAATTAAAGTATAGGGTTAATTTCATAATTTTTGTAAAGGAGGGGTTAAATTTAAATTAGACCCATTGGCTACTTTTGACTACTTAGACTTCCAAGGAAATCCCTAATTTGCCACTATACGCGTAAGCCATATACCTATTTAAATACATACAAATGGTTTGGTTCTCACTTCTCAGACACTTAAAACGTTAAACGCGGCTTTCTCTCTATTTCTTTTTTGCAGCGAGTTACTGAGTCAACACCACGATGGCCGAACGAATCTACCCCGGTGACTCACCACCGTCTTCCGGCGAACACTCGAATCCCAAACCAGCTCCTCCTTCTTCAGATAAACCTATTCCACAACCCGGAACTTACGTCGTCCAGATCCCGAAGGACCAAGTCTACCGTGTTCCTCCGCCGGAGAACGCCCGCCGCTACGCTCATCTGTCGAAACGTAAGTCGAGTCGCAGCACCTGTTGCCGCTGCTGCTGCTGCTTTTTAACAACTATCCTCTCTCTCCTCCTTGCCGCCGCCATTGCCGCCGCTGTGATCTACTTCGTTCTCAAGCCCGAAGCTCCAAACTACTCCGTCGAGAGCGTTGCGATCAAGGGATTCAACCTCACGTCACCTTCTCCGCTATCGCCAGAATTCGACGTCACCGTCCGGGCAGACAACGGCAACGACAAGATCGGCATTTACTACGAGAAAGGTAGCTCCATCAATGTTTACTACCAAGACGTTAATCTCAGTAACGGCGCGTTGCCGGTTTTTTACCAGCCAACCAATAACGTAACACTGTTCAAAACGGCGCTGAAAGGCTCCGGCATCGAACTAACCGCCGCCTCGCTTAGGTCCATTTCCAATGATCAAAATAAAGGAACGGTGCCGTTTACTTTGAAGCTGAGAGCGCCGGTTAAGATTAAAGCTGGATCCGTTAAGACGTGGAAGATTACCGTTAAAGTAACGTGCAAGATAACAGTGGATAAGTTAACGGCGGCGTCCAAGATTGTATCCAAGGATTGTGATTATGGAGTAGATCTTTGGTAAGGTTTTTTTTTCCTTGGAAATTCTTTTTAATTATATGATAAGACGTGACAGTAATGGCATACATGATGGATATTTTTAAATGACATTGAATGACATTACATGTTTATGTAATTGTTTTTAATTATTTTATTTGATTAATCTAAATCATTAGAAATTTAAATATAACTCGAAAATAAGACTCGATTTTGTATTCAATTAAATTCAATTTAATTTGAACATATTCAAACTTAAATTTCGTATCAACTCGAAGTAATTTAAAAATCCAAAATGATTCAAGCAAATAATTTGAAATGATTTAATTTTGATATAACTAAAACAAACTCGTAATGACCTAATTCTCATATGTGAATGATTTGAGCCTATAGAAGGTTCAAACTCGTAATTGCCATAATATGAAATTAGTTTAAATTCAGAACTTATCGAAACTAATTTGATTAAAAAATTTAAAATCAAAATTGACCCAATCCATATTAATCGACCTAAAACTAACACGGCTTAAATATATAAAGGGTGAAAACTTATTGGAGTTCTATTATTGTTACTATTGTGGTAAAAAGCAAGAGACTTGTTGGATGTGGCTGAATCATATATACTATATCTTTTATTCCAAATCTTAACTCGATCAGTATGTATATTGTTACCAATACAGGAGGACGTAAGTTCAAATGTGTTAAAGCGCATTATCTTTTTACCCAGGGTTGAGGAGAAACAATAAATTTTTTAAAAAAGAGTAGATATGATCCCATCTATTTTTTACCAAAAAAAAAATCACCCTGCTTTGATCATTGCTCCGAACATTGCATTCTACATCTCAACAGATGCTTCTACAAATGTCTTCAATTTTTCAGAAGGAAAGCTAAGCTTGCCCTAGAAGAAGCCTTCAAAGCCGAATGTATCCATTATAAGATATTTCATACCTTTATAGACGATTTCAATCCTTGAAGCTTGCTGTACCAAGCTCATGTTATGTATATCAAAGGGTTGATGTTTTTTTTTTTTCAAATGTTAGGTTTCAAAGTTTTCTCTTAAGGCTTTTCTAGAGGTTTTTGAGATATCGAAACACATTTTTCGAGGTAAATTGGTAATTTTATTAGTTATTATTGTCGAAGTGATGACATAAAATTTTTCTTCTTTTTCAATTCTCTTAAATATTCAATTTGATTGTAAATTTATTATATGTTGAACATGATTGACAATATTTTCACATAAACCTGATTGGATGACCAAATAACAATAAAACAACTAGGTTAGAGATTAAATCTCGGTTTCTAACATATCAAAGGAACTAAAACTATAATTAGATTGAAATACCCTGTACTCATCCCCTCCCCCTATTGGTATCAGAGGTGCCGGTGTAACGACTTTCTGGAGAAAGTAGCGTAATATTTATTGTAAGTTTTAATCTTTGATTTACATTTCTGTTTGTTTCAAGATTATTTGTTTCAAAACCTATATCTGTTAATCTGTCTTCTTGTTGTCGTTGAGTCCGGGGTGGACGTTTAGGCGTTTGGTGAAGACGTTAGGATTACAGGCTGGTCTTAGGTACCCGAAGCAAATAATATGGAGCAAATCGAGTGTCAGTTTAAAGATAAAACTTGTGATCATATTATGCATATAGACTCTAGAAATGAAAATAACATTTCATCTCTGAGTAAGGGTATTAATAGTCTTGTTGATATGACTTCTTTTTATTTTGGTAAATTATATAGTAAGGTCAGTTCTGTATAAGAAAAAGTAAATAACATAGGTAATATAAAAGATTTAGACTTAAACCATGAGTCTAAAGAAATATTAACTAATATTAATAATAAATTAGATCAAGTTTTTAATAATAATATAGAGTCCGATGTAGATTTAGGTCCTTTATATTATGGTAATGGTCAAGATCATATTTTTGTTTTATCTGATGAAGAAAACACTTCATCTGATGAGTCATCATCTATGATAAAAAATTATAAAAAACATAAAAAACGTAAAAAAGTTGATAAACAAAAAGAATATGATTTCCAGTCCTATAAAACACTTATAGAACATTGGAAAGAAAAATTTACTAATACTAATGATCAACTTGAAAGAGTTGAATATTTAAAACTAATAGAAAAACTTTATGAAAAACATAAAGATCTATTTTCCATGTTTAATTATCATTATATGTTAAAATATGATGATAGTAGTAGTACAAGTAATTCTGAAAAAACAGAATTATATAAGAAACAATCTGATGAAGAAAAAACTTCAACAGATCAGGAAATAAAAAATAGAATTTTATCTGATGAAGAAAAAACTTCAACAGATCAGGATGAAGACATAAAAGTCTCAACCTATACTTCTGATGGAGAAACCACTTCATCTGAAGAAGAAAATATAGATATTCCTGAACTCATGGATACTGAACAACCAGATCCTCGTGGAAAAAGAAAGTTAGAATCTGATGGTCAAAGAAATGATTATTCTATTAAGGATCAATGTACAACCAGTATGTTGACTAGTAATATTAAAAATTTAAATATTAATGAGAAAAATCCAAGAAATATAAAAAATTTTATAGAAAAATTAGGAGTAAAACCCAATACTCATCATAGACATAAAAAGAAAAATTATAAAAAACATGTTATAAGAAAACTAGAAAATAAAAAATTTTCTGGTCATAGTAAGAGTCAATATTTTAGAAGAAAAACTTCTAAAGAAATTAAAGATATTTTACATATGAAAACAATTCATATAGTCAAAGACTTTTCTAATAAAAGAAAAGAAATTGAAAAAAGAATTAAAAGTCTTGAAAAACAAGATTTACAAATAAGTCATAAAAAGGAAATAAATTCTTATAAAATTAAAACTAATAAAAATGAAAAAATATTTTTATTAGAAAATTCTATAAACAATAGAATAAAAAAAATACAAACTATTATTCAACAGATGAAAATTGAAAAAAATGATATCATTACTTTTTCAAATTTTCAACCTAAAAAATATTATACTTATATTGAAATTAGTTTTCAATTTAGAGAATATAAAAAGTATTCTTTACATGCTTTATTAGATACTGGAGCTATTCCTATAGAAAAATGGGAAGTTATGAATAATCCTATAAGAGCAATAGGAATAGATGGTAACGAAACCATAATTGAATATAAAGCTAGAAATATACCAATCTACATAAACAATGTTAGATTTGTTATCCCTAAAATTTTATGTTTTCTTGAAATGCATGGAGACATATTACTTGGTAATAATTTTATATATCAACACTTACCTTTTTCTATAGATAGAAATTTTGTTATTTTATCTGTAGAAAATTTCTCAGTGGAAATACCACTTGTAGAAAACCATAAGTTTGTGTGTGATCAAAATTTCATTCCAACAAGGAAAGAACAAATTAAACAACTAGAAACAAATCATTGGTTGTTTAAAATTCTTGAAAATAATTTTAGTGAAGAACCATTAAAATTATAGAAAAACAGTCCAAGATACTGTGAAATAAAATTAATTAATCCTAATAAAATCATTAGGGTTAAACCTATAATCTACACTAAACAAGATATAGATGAATTTGATGTTCAAATATACGAATTTCTAGAAAAAGGATTAATAGAAAAAACTAGTAGTCCTCATTCCAGTCCAGCTTTTATGGTAAGAAATCATGCTGAAATTAAAAGAGGAAAAGCTAGAATGGTTATTAATTATAAGAGATTAAATCAGAATACTATTTTTGATGGATATTTTATTCCACGAAAAGAAGTATTAATTAATCAGGCTAAACATGCTAAATACTTTAGCAAATTTGATTGTAAATCGGGATTTTGGCAAATCATGCTAACCGATGAATCAAAACCTTTAACAGCCTTTAGTGTCCCTAATGGTCATTATCAATGGAAGGTAATGCCATTTGGTCTTTGTAATGCCCCACAAGTTTTTCAAAGATGGATGGATTCCATTTTTAATAAGTATAAAAAAATTTGTGTGGTATATATAGATGATATCTTAGTCTTTTCAAAAACGCTTGAAGAGCATAGAAAACATCTAAATATTATTTCTCAAGAATTCCTAAAACATGGAATTATATTAAGCCCAAAAAAGATAGAGCTTGAGAAAACAGAAATTGAATTTTTAGGATTAAAGTTATCAGCACATGGTCTTCAACTCCAAGATTATATTATTGTAAAAATAAAAGAATTTCCTGAAAAGATTGAAGATAAAAAACATCTTTCACAATTTTTAGGAATTATTAATTATGGAAGAATTTTTTTCCCAAAATTAGCTGAAAAAATAGGAGGATTATATGATAAATTAAAAAAGAATATTTGTTTCTGTTGGACTAAACAAGATGAAGAAGTTGTAAAAAATATAAAAACAGAAATTACTTATAATCCAAAAGTTTATTTACCTAAAAAAGGTGATAAACTAATTTTAGAAACAGATGCATCACAATACTATTGGGATGTATTCTAAAAGCTAAAACAGCTACTAATAAAGAAGAACTAATATGTGGTTATAGTTCAGGAAAATTTAAACCTAATGAGGTTAATTATATTATTTATGAAAAAGAATTATTAGCCATTAAAAAAGGGATAAAAACATTCCTTATTTACTTAGCACCTGAAAAGTTCATTATAAGAACTGATAATCAGGCAGTTAAACAGTTTTTAACTAACAACAGTTTAGAAATTGTTCCTAAAAGAATTAGATGGTATAACGATTTATGCACTTTTAATTTTGAAGTTTTTTATATTAAAAGTGATGAAAATTTACTTGCTGATTTCTTGAGCAGGCCTCATGGATAGAGGTAAACAACCTCTAATTATGGGTGAATGGACTACCGTTCATAAAAAACCCAACAAAGGGAAAGCAGAAGCAAACTCCAAAAAAGGATTTGTACTTGCAAAAACACCATTTTATCCTAGCCAAGGATATTATGTGTCTTATCCAATGGTAAACTAACCATTTGGAACAAATGTTTTAAATTACCCGATGGTAAACCAACAAATGGAAAATACTTTTTCATTGACCCCAAACACGGTGAGTCAATTACAATGGTCCCAAAATTCGAATTCAGTATCACAAACAAGTTATGCTGAAGTCATTAAGGGAGCAGAGAATTTGTTGAATCAACAACAAATTCAAGATTTAAATGATCTTTCAAAAATTAAAGATTTTTATAACCCTGGTCTATTACCAGAAATTTATGATTTTATAAATGAAATATGGAAAACCCATGTTTCACAACAAAGAGCCAATTTCCGTAGAGCTCTTACCAGATTTTCATCATTCTTAGTTGAAAAAACAACTAAAGAGAATGAAGCTGAAGATTTATTATTAAAATCTATTTTATATAGAGAATGGGATGAATTCCAGTTAGAATTCATTGATATTAAGGAGATAAACAATCTTCTTGATATTTTCCAATATTTTATTCATAAAGGAAAAAACAGTCCTATTATGAATAAGGTATTCAGGATTTGTTTATATAACAAATCTAGACAAATTCTGCCTGTGGAAATATTCAACAAAATTAATGGAATTATCTGTAATCAACAGATTCAATTCCAAAAGGCTTTTTCTGAATATTTTCTACAATCTTATGTTTTTATAAATTTTATTGGAAATAATTGTCCAACTATAAAATGTTTTTATAAATTTTATTGGAAATAATTGTCCAACTATAAAATATAGATTGGATCACGAACCATTTGATATAACCAATATTGAATGGGGTTTTGTTAGAGAAATAATAGTACAAAATTTCTCTTTTCATCTTTTATTAGATTTTCCAGCAATAGTAAAATCATTTTTACAAACCATCATAAACAATGATGATTTCTTTTACTATTTTTATATTCAAATTAGTACTTTTATAGGTATTTCTGAAAAAGAAAAATTTTTTCAGCCATACCAAATATGGTTTATTCATACTATGCTTGATAGTCCTCGATTATCAGCTTTAAATGAAGACAAAGAACACCTGGCAAAATAATTGACAAGTGTCAAAAAGATCCAAGCTATTATCAAATCCAAATCGGAATTGATTTAATGGCTAAAGCCAGATATCTTCTTCAAGAAAGAAACTACTACATCAGAACTGATGGAAGAAGAATAATGGCATATTATTCTAGAATTGGTGATAAAGACGAAGAATCCATTCAACTATTAAAAAAGATAGCAGAAATGGATATTAATGATTTCCCGCCTCATATTCTGCAACAAATCAGAAGCGCATGGGAAAATTGCCATCAAGATATATCTAAAGTTCATTATGATGGTTGATGAAGACAAAAAGTCATACATCAAGAAAACTATCAAAAAGGTTGAAGTCAACAAAGACAGCAACCTGATAAGAAGGAAATCCACATACTGGCAACAAAGTTTGGCAACATGGATGTCATCATCAAATCCATGATGGAGACAAAAGAAGACAATCCATATGCAGACAAACAAGTCTTGCAACGTGGAAGCTATCATCAAACCAATGATGATGTAAGCAATGATGGAAGCTACCATGACATAAGCAAGTGATGGAAGCAGCCATTAATACAAGCATGCAACGTGGAAACAACCAGGTCCATGCAATTAAAGTTACAAAAAGATGGAGACGTGGAAGCAACCACATCCACAAAGAAGCCGAATCCTTATCAGAAACACTGTTCGGGATTCAAAATACAATTATATAGAATTTTTTAATTTCTTCTATAAATAGGGAGGAAAGCTCAATTGTATGGAATCGAAAAAATTTACAAAAAAAAATTTACGATCGAAAAATTTACTAACTTCTTTACTTTTTAGTTTTCTCTCTTTTGTAAACATTTTCCTTTTGTAATAAAGAATCTATATTCCCTTCCGCTCATACTAATCTAAATACCCTGTACTCATCCCCTCCCCCTGTTGGTATCAGAGGTGCCGGTGTAACGACTTTCTGGAGAAAGTAGCGTAATATTTATTGTAAGTTTTAATCTTTGATTTACATTTCTGTTTGTTTCAAGATTATTTGTTTCAAAACCTATATCTGTTAATCTGTCTTCTTGTTACCGTTGAGTCCAGGGTGGACGTTTAGGCGTTTGGTGAAGACGTTAGGATTACAGGCTGGTCTTAGGTACCCGAAGCAAATAATATGGAGCAAATCGAGTGTCAGTTTAAAGATAAAACTTGTGATCATATTATGCATATAGACTCTAGAAATGAAAATAACACTTCATCTCTGAGTAAGGGTATTAATAGTCTTGTTGATATGACTTCTTTTTATTTTGGTAAATTATATAGTAAGGTCAGTTCTGTAGAAGAAAAAGTAAATAACATAGGTAATATAAAAGATTTAGACTTAAACCATGAGTCTAAAGAAATATTAACTAATATTAATAATAAATTAGATCAAGTTTTTAATAATAATATAGAGTCCGATGTAGATTTAGGTCCTTTATATAATGGTAATGGTCAAGATCATATTTTTGTTTTATCTGATGAAGAAAACACTTCATCTGATGAGTCATCATCTATGATAAAAAATTATAAAAAACATAAAAAACGTAAAAAAGTTGATAAATAAAAAGAATATGATTTCCAGTCCTATAAAACACTTATAGAACATTGGAAAGAAAAATTTACTAATACTAATGATCAACTCGAAAGAGTTGAATATTTAAAACTAATAGAAGAACTTTATGAAAAACATAAAGATCTATTTTCCATGTTTAATTGTCATTATATGTTAAAATATGATGATAGTAGTAGTACAAGTAATTCTGAAAAAACAGAATTATATAAGAAACAATTTGATGAAGAAAAAACTTCAACAGATCAGGAAATAAAAAATAGAAATTTATCTGATGAAGAAAAAACTTCAACAGATCAGGATGAAGACATAAAAGTCTCAACCAATACTTCTGATGGAGAAACCACTTCATCTGAAGAAGAAAATATAGACATTCCTGAACCTATGGATACTGAACCACCAGATCCTCGTGGAAAAAGGAAGTTAGAATCTGATGGTCTAACAGATGACTATCTTAGATTTTCTAACAAAGATTTTGAATTTTCTAACAAATATTTTTTTTATTGTAAATTTTTTCGATCCTATACAATTGAGCTTTCCTCTCTATTTATAGAGGAAATTAAAAAATTCTATACAATTGTATTTTGAATCCCGAATAGTGTTTCTGATAAGGATTCAGCTTCTTTGTGGATGTGGTTCCTTCCACGTCTCCATCTTTTGTAACTCTAAATGCATGGACCTGGTTGTTTCCACGTTACATGCTTGTATTAATGGCTGCTTCCATCACTTGCTTGTGTCATGGTAGCTTCCATCATTGCTTACATCATCATTGGTTTGATGATAGCTTCCACGTTGCAAGACTTGTTTGTCTGCATATGGATTGTCTTCTTTTGTCTCCATCATGGATTTGATGATGACATCCACGTTGCCAAACTTTGTTGTCGGTATGTGGATTTCCTTCTTATTAGGTTGCTGTCTTTGTTGACTTCAACCTTTTTGATAGTTTTCTTGATGTATGACTTTTTGTCTTCATCAACCATCATAATGAACTTTAGATATATCTTGATGGCAATTTTCCCATGCGCTTCTGATTTGTTGCAGAATATGAGGCGGGAAATCATTAATATCCATTTCTGCTATCTTTTTTAATAGTTGAATGGATTCTTCGACTTTATCACCAATTCTAGAATAATATGCCATTATTCTTCTTCCATCAGTTCTGATGTAGTAGTTTCTTTCTTGAAGAAGATATCTGGCTTTAGCCATTAAATCAATTCCGATTTGGATTTGATAATAGCTTGGATCTTTTTGACACTTGTCAATTGTTTTTGTCAGGTGTTCTTTGTCTTCATTTAAAGCTGATAATCGAGGACTATCAAGCATAGTATGAATAAACCATATTTGGTATGGCTGAAAAAAATTTTCTTTTTCAGAAATACCTATAAAAGTACTAATTTGAATATAAAAATAGTAAAAGAAATCATCATTGTTTATGATGGTTTGTAAAAAGGATTTTACTATTGCTGGAAAATCTAATAAAAGATGAAAAGAGAAATTTTGTACTATTATTTCTCTAACAAAACCCCATTCAATATTGGTTATATCAAATGGTTCGTGATCCAATCTATATTTTATAGTTGGACAATTATTTCCAATAAAATTTGTAAAAACATAAGATTGTAGAAAATATTCAGAAAAAGCTTTTTGGAATTGAATCTGTTGATTACAGATAATTCCATTAATTTTGTTGAATATTTCCACAGGCAGAATTTGTCTAGATTTGTTATATAAACAAATTCTGAATACCTTATTCATAATAGGACTGTTTTTTCCTTTATGAATAAAATATTAGAAAATATCAAGAAGATTGTTTATCTCCTTAATATCAATGAATTCTAACTGGAATTCATCCCATTCTCTATATAAAATAGATTTTAATAATAAATCTTCAGCTTCATTCTCTTTAGTTGTTTTTTCAACTAAGAATGATGAAAATCTGGTAAGAGCTCTACGAAAATTGGCTCTTTGTTGTGAAACATGGGTTTTCCATATTTCATTTATAAAATCATAAATTTCTGGTAATAGACCAGGGTTATAAAAATCTTTAATTTTTGAAAGATCATTTAAATCTTGAATTTGTTGTTGATTCAACAAATTCTCTGCTCCCTTAATGACTTCAGCATAACTTGTTTGTGATACTGAATTCGGATTTTGGGACTATTGTAATTGACTCACCGTGTTTGGGGTCAATGAAAAAGTATTTCCCATTGGTTGGTTAACCATCGGGTAATTTAAAACATTTGTTCCAAATGGTTGGTTTACCATTGGATAAGACACATAATATCCTTGGTTAGGATAAAATGGTGTTTTTGCAGGTACAAATTCTTTTTTGGAGTTTGCTTCTGCTTTCCCTTTGTTGGGTTTTTTATGAACGGTAGTCCATTCACCCATAATTAGAGGTTGTTTACCTCTATCCATGAGGCCTGCTCAAGAAATCAGCAAGTAAATTTTCATCACTTTTAATATAAAAAACTTCAAAATTAAAAGTGCATAAATCATTATACCATCTAATTCTTCTAGGAACAGTTTCTAAACTGTTGTTAGTTAAAAACTGTTTAACTGCCTGATTATCAGTTCTTATAATGAACTTTTCAGGTGCTAAGTAATATTTATTACTTTATTACAAAAACTTACAGGGTATTTGATAGTATGAGCGGAAGGGAATATAGACTCTTTATTACAAAAGGAAAATGTTTACAAAAGAGAGAAAACTAAAAAGTAAAGAAGTTAGTAAATTTTTCGATCGTAAATTTTTTTTTATTGTAAATTTTTCGATCCTATACAATTGAGCTTTCCTCTCTATTTACAGAGGAAATTAAAAATTCTATACAATTGTATTTTGAATCCCGAACAGTGTTTCTGATAAGGATTCGGCTTCTTTGTGGATGTGGTTCCTTCCACGTCTCCATCTTTTGTAACTTTAAATGCATGGACCTAGTTGTTTCCACGTTGCATGCTTGTATTAATGGATGCTTCCATCACTTGCTTGTGTCATGGTAGCTTCCATCATTGCTTACATCATCATTGGTTTGATGATGGCTTCCACGTTGCAAGACTTGTTTGTCTGCATATGGATTGTCTTCTTTAGTCTCCATCATGGATTTGATGATGACATCCACGTTGCCAAACTTTGTTGTCGGTATGTGGATTTCCTCCTTTTCAGGTTGCCATCTTTGTTGACTTCAACCCTCTTGCATGTTGTTGAGATTCATTTCTTCGATCTCATCCAAATGTAAAAAATCTGATGAGAGTCTTGGTGGTGAGTTCCACATCTCCCATGTATATTTGATTTTTTCTATAATGTGAGATGGAAATTCTTCTATCTCCATTTCAACAATCTTTTTTAATAGCTTCACAGATTCTTCATTTCTTTCCTCCTGGATGTTTCCATTCGGAAATGTCAAAATTCTTCTACCATCCGTCCAGAGTTTGTAGACTTCATCATAGAGAAGATAATAGGCTTGTGATAATAAATCTAATCCTGTTTGGACTTGAAATCTTCAAACTTATTATAACATTTATCAATTGTTTTTGACAAATGTTCTTTATCTTCATTTACAGCAGATAATTGGGGGGTTCCAATCATCCTTTTAATAATCCAAATTTGATACGGCTGATAATATTTTTCTTGTTCAGCTATACCAATTAGACTACTAATATCAATATGAAAATAGTAATAAAAATCATTATTGTTTATGATGTTTTGTAACACAAACTTTACAATAGCTGGAAAATCTTTTAAAAGATGAAAAGAATATGATTTCCAGTCCTATAAAACACTTATAGAACATTGGAAAGAAAAATTTACTAATACTAATGATCAACTTGAAAGAGTTGAATATTTAAAACTAATAGAAGAACTTTATGAAAAACATAAAGATCTATTTTCCATGTTTAATTATCATTATATGTTAAAATATGATGATAGTAGTAGTACAAGTAATTCTGAAAAAACAGAATTATATAAGAAACAATCTGATGAAGAAAAAAATTCAACAGATCAGGAAATAAAAAATAGAAATTTATCTGATGAAGAAAAAACTTCAACAGATCAGGATGAAGACATAAAAGTCTCAACCTATACTTCTGATGGAGAAACCACTTCATCTGAAGAAGAAAATATAGACATTCCTGAACCCATGGATACTGAACCACCAGATCCTCGTGGAAAAAGGAAGTTAGAATCTGATGGTCTAACAGATGACTATCTTAGATTTTCTAACAAAGATTTTGAATTTGATAATGAAAAATTTAGAATCTTTGGTAACAAATCCGAAGATATAGCTACTAATGATGTTAAACCTGAATATTTAGGAGAAACATCTAGTCAACCTGTTCAACAAAGAATAGATGACTTAAATAAAAGAAATGTTGCTCAAGGAGGACTATATTTAGATTTGACTAATATTTCTATTCCAGACTATGAAAAAACCATAGAAAATTGGGCACAGTCAATGACGATTGTTGTAAACAACAACACATGGTCAAAAGAAAAGTTCTTAAATTATTTTGTAGGAACTTTTCAAGGGGATGTTCTTCAATTTCTTAGACGATGGGAAGAGTCTGAGAAAGGAAAAGAACAAAAAGAGTTATTATTAAGTCAAATAGAAACCCCTAAAGATCTTTTGAAGGGATTAACCTCAATTATAAAAACAGAATTTTGTGGCTATTTTGATAAAAAAGATCAAGATAGTGTTGTTACCTATATCCTTTCAAAAATTAAATTATGTGATATTAGATATTTGGATGAATTTTCTAAAAAATTTCTTCACGAATATCAGAAATTAAAAAATGAAAATATAGAGTTTTGGAAAAACCAATACTTTCATAAATTACCCCCACCTTGGGATGAGATATGTATAAACAAATATGTATCTTATTTAGAAAAACATCTGGGCTTTCCTATGAAAATTTAGATTCTATAGGAAATAGAATTTATTTTGCAAGAGAAAGAATAACTTTGCATTGCTTGCAAACTAAAGCGGCTAAACAAGTCAAAAATAAATTAGGTTATAAATATTGTTCTAAAATATTAGAAAATGAATGGGAATTTGGGTGTAAACAAATATATCCTAAAACCTATAAAAAACGTAAAAAAAATATAAATTTAGAAAATGGAAACCAGGTAATAAAAAAATTTCTGGTCAAAGTCAAAAAGTGGTAAGGAAAAAGTCTTCCAACCAAAAGAAACAAATATGTAAATGTTTTATTTGTGATGAAGAAGGTCATCTAACTAACAAATGTCCTAATAATGGGGAAAATGCTAGAAAAATGATCAAAAATCTTGAAGAACAAGATTTAGAAATATGTTTCATACAGGAAACAAATCCTAATGAAATATTATATGAATTAATATCAGAAACTAATTCTGATGAAGAATATATTTTTATGTTTAATATAGGAAATAATTCTAAAAATCAATTAGAAGAAATTCCTAATTCTGAACAACAGAATATTAAATTAGGAAGTCTAATCGAAGAAGAAAAAGACTTTTCTGATGAAATGATAGAGAAGATTAACAAAAATCATATCTCTAAAGAAGAAATCTATAAGATCTCTAAGTTCAAAATCTGGACACAGAGACATAGAAAAAATTAGCGGTAATACAGTCGCTAAAGATACAAGAGGGGGATTAACAGAAATTTCACTATTTACTAAAGAAAAAATTAAGAAGATTAAAAAGAAATATCCTCAGGTTAGATATATTCATTTAGGGATAATCATGATTACTATTAGAGCAGGACATGATATTCCTATAATTGCTATCCTTTTAGATAAAAGATTTGAGAATCCAATAAAAGCACTTATTGAAGGAATTCAGTCTAATTTACATACAGGCGTAATAGGATTTAAAGTTAAACCCAATTACTTTATTTCCATTACAGATCCTCTAATAGAAGAGTGTCTTTGCCTTAGAATTCAGACAAAAAATTCTGATATTAATGATTTAGCAGAAGATCTAGCAATCAGTTGGACTTCTATTAATGAATATACAAATACTGCTGAAGTAGAAATAAAAGAGATTAATAACAAAATTATTGAACTCTTTGAACCAAACCGGTTCACTACTGAAATCCAGCCTAGATTATTAGATATAAGAGATCTGTCAATTCCAAGAGATTGGATGATAGATAAAATTAGTAATGCAAGTACTTCTAAACCAGTAAGTACTATAGAATATACGTCATCTGGAAGCAAATTATATTTTAAAAATAATTGTATAACCAATACAAATGAAAATTTAGTTTTACCCTCTAGTTCTCAACCCGAAGAAGAAGAGGATAATATTAGTACAAACAGTACACCAATAGGAATTAAAACTGTACAAATTCCTATATTTCCTTCTGAACCTAGTACTAATTCTAGAAAAACTAGAATGGAAGAAATACAGGTTTCAACGATTGATAAAAAGTCAAAAGTTGGAATAAATATAAGAATTACATTCCAGTTTAGTAAATATAAACCATATTCTCTAAACGCTATGATAGATACTGGAGCTACAATCTGTAGTTGCAGAATGAATGCGATCCCTGCAGAAAGATGGGAATTAATGAGAAAACCTATATTAATAAAAGGTATAGATGGTAATAAAACCATTATTAATTATAAAGCTAAAAATATACCAATCTACATAAACAATGTTAGATTTGTAATTCCTAAAATTGTATGTTTTCCTAGTATGCAAACAGATATATTATTAGGAAATAATTTTATACTTAGACATTTACCTTTTACTATTGACAAAAATAGTATTTGGTTATCAAAAGAAAAAGATTTTATAAAAATACCAATTGAAGAATATAATAAAATTGTGTGTAATAAAAAATTTACACCAGTTAAAATTAATTACTAATACTTGCTGATTTCTTGAGCAAGCCTTCTGGATAGAGGTAAACAACCTCTAATTATGGGTGAATGGACTACTGTTCATAAAAAACCCAACAAAGGAAAAGCAGAAGCAAACTCCAAAAAAGGATTTGTACCTGCACAAACACCATTTTATCCTAACCAAGGATATTATGTGTCTTATCCAATGGTAAATCAACCATTTGGAACAAATGTTTTAAATTACCCGATGGTAAACCAACAATTGGGAAATACTTTTTCATTGACCCCAAACACGGTGAGTCAATTACAATGGTCCCAAAATCCGAATTTAGCATCACAAACAAGTTATGCTGAAGTCATTAAGGGAGCAGAGAATTTGTTGAATCAACAACAAATTCAAGATTTAAATGATCTTTCAAAAATTAAAGATTTTTATAACCCTGATCTATTACCAAAAATTTATGATTTTATAAATGAAATCTGGAAAACCCATGTTTCACAACAAAGAGCCAATTTCCGTAGAGCTCTTACCAGATTTTCATCATTCTTAGTTGAAAAAATAACTAAAGAAAATGAAGCTGAAGATTTATTATTAAAATCTATTTTATATAGAGATTAGGATGAATTCCAACTCGAATTTATGGATATTAAGGAGATAAACAATCTTCTTGATATTATTCAATATTTTATTCATAAAGGGAAAAACAATTCTATTATGAACAAAGTATTTAGAATATGTATGTTCAATAAAGCTAGGAAATTATTACCTGTAGAAATATTCACAAAAATAAATAAAGTAATTTGCAGACAACAAAACCAATTTCAAAAAGCTTTTTCAGAATATTTTCTACAAGCTTATGTTTTTACTAATTATCTTGATAATGAATTTCCTACTTTAAAATACAGACTAGATCATGAACCATTTAATATAACTAATATTGAATGGGGTTTTACTAAAGAAATAGTTGTGCAAAATCTTTCTTTTCATCTTTTAAAAGATTTTCCAGCTATTGTAAAGTCTGTTTTACAAAACATCATAAACAATGATGATTTTTATTACTATGTTCATATTGATATTAGTAGTCTAATTGGTATAGCTGAACAAGAAAAATTTTATCAGCCGTATCAAATTTGGATTATTAAAAGGATGATTGGAACCCCCCAATTATCTGCTGTAAATGAAGATAAAGAACATTTGTCAAAAACAATTGATAAATGTTATAATAAGTTTGAAGATTATTAAGTCCAAACAGGATTAGATTTATTATCACAAGCCCATTATCTTCTCTATGATGAAGTCTACAAACTCTGGACGGATGGTAGAAGAATTTTGGCATTTCCGAATGGAAACATCCAGGAGGAAAGAAATGAAGAATCTGTGAAGCTATTAAAAAAGATTGTTGAAATGGAGATAGAAGAATTTCCATCTCACATTATAGAAAAAATCAAATATACATGGGAGATGTGGAACTCACCACCAAGACTCTCATCAGATTCTTTACATTTGGATGAGATCAAAGAAATGAATCTCAACAACATGCAAGAGGGTTGAAGTCAACAAAGATGGCAACCTGAAAAGGAGGAAATCCACATACCGACAACAAAGTTTGGCAACATGGATGTCATCATCAAATCCTTGATGGAGACAAAAGAAGACAATCCATATGCAGACAAACCAGTCTTGCAACGTGGAAGCCATCATCAAACCAATGATGATGTAAGCAACGATGGAAGCTACCATGACACAAGCAAGCGATGGAAGCAGCCATTAATACAAGCATGCAACGTGGAAACAACCACGTCCATGCATTTAAAGTTACAAAAGATGGAGAAGTGGAAGGAACCACATCCCCAAAGAAGCCGAATCCTTATTAGAAACACTGTTCGGGATTCAAAATACAATTGTATAGAATTTTATAATTTCCTCTATAAATAGAGAGGAAAGCTCAATTGTATAGCATCGAAAAAATTTACAATCAAAAAAAAAATTTACGATCGAAAAATTTACTAACTTCTTTACTTTTTAGTTTTCTCTCTTTTGTAAACATTTTCCTTTTGTAATAAAGAGTCTAAATTCCCTTCCGCTCATACTCTCAAATACCAGTACTCGCCCCCCTGTTGGTATCAGAGGTGCCGGTGTAACGACTTTCTGGAGAAAGTAGCGTAATATTTATTGTAAGTTTTAATCTTTGATTTACATTTCTGTTTGTTTCATGATTATTTGTTTCAAAACCTATATCTGTTAATCTGTCTTCTTGTTGCCATTGAGTCCGGGGTGGACGTTTAGGCGTTTGGTGAAGACGTTAGGATTACAGGCTGGTCTTAGGTACCCGAAGCAAATAATATGGAGCAAATCGAGTGTCAGTTTAAAGATAAAACTTGTGATCATATTACGCATATAGACTCTAGAAATGAAAACAACATTTCATCTCTGAGTAAGGGTATTAATAGTCTTGTTGATATGACTTCTTTTTATTTTGGTAAATTATATAGTAAGGTCAGTTCTGTAGAAGAAAAAGTAAATAACATAGGTAATATAAAAGATTTAGACTTAAACCATGAGTCTAAAGAAATATTAACTAATATTAATAATAAATTAGATCAAGTTTTTAATAATAATAATATTGAGTCCGATGTATATTTAGGTCCTTTATATTATGGTAATGGTCAAGATCATATTTTTGTTTTATCTGATGAAGAAAACACTTCATCTGATGAGTCATCATCTATGATAAAAAATTATAAAAAACATAAAAAACGTAAAAAAGTTGATAAATAAAAAGAATATGATTTCCAGTCCTATAAAACACTTATAGAACATTGGAAAGAAAAATTTACTAATACTAATGATCAACTCGAAAGAGTTGAATATTTAAAACTAATAGAAGAACTTTATGAAAAACATAAAGATCTATTTTCCATGTTTAATTGTCATTATATGTTAAAATATGATGATAGTAGTAGTACAAGTAATTCTGAAAAAACAGAATTATATAAGAAACAATCTGATGAGGAAAAAACTTCAACAGATCAGGATGAAGACATAAAAGTCTCAACCTATACTTCTGATGGAGAAACCACTTCATCTGACGAAGAAAATATAGACATTCCTGAACCTATGGATACTGAACCACCAGATCCTCGTGGAAAAAGGAAGTTAGAATCAGATAGTCAAAGAAATGATTATTCTATTAATGATCAATGTACAACCAGTATGTTGACTAGTAATATTAAAAATTTAAATATTAATGAGAAAAATCCAAAAACTATAAAAAAACCTTACAGAAAAGTTAGGAGTAAAACCCAATACTCATCATAGACGTAAAAAGAAATATAGAAAACAGGTTATAAGAAAACTAGAAAATAAAAAAGTTTTCTAGTCAAAGTTTACATCAATTTTTTAGAAGAAAAACTTCTAAAGAAATTAAAGATATGAAAACAATTCATATAGTCAAAGACTTTTCTAATAAAAGAAAAGAAATTGAAAAAAGAATCAAAAATCTTGAAGAACAAGATTTAGAAATATGTTTCATACAGGAAACAAATCCTAATGAAATATTATATGAATTAATATCAGAAACTGATTCTGATGAAGAATATATTTTTATGTTTAATATAGGAAATAATTCTAAAAATCAATTAGAAGAAATTCCTAATTCTGAACAACAGAATATTAAATTAGGTAGTTTAATCGGAGAAGAAAAAGACTTTTCTGATGAAATGATAGAGAAGATTGACAAAAATCATATCTCTAAAGAAGAAATCTATAAGATCTCTAAGTTCAAAATCTCGACACAGAGACATATAGAAAAAATTAGCGGTAATACAGTCGCTAAAGATACAAGAGGGGGATTAACAGAAATTCCACTCTTTACTAAAGAAAAAATTAAGAAGATTAAAAAGAAATATCCTCAGGTTAGATATATTCATTTAGGGATAATCATGATTACTATTGGAGTAGGACATGATATTCCTATAATTGCTGTCCTTTTAGATAAAAGATTTGAGAATCCAATAAAAGCACTTATTGGAGGAATTCAGTCTAATTTACATACAGGCGTAATAGGATTTAAAGTTAAACCCAATTACTTTATTTCCATTACAGATCCTTTAATAGAAGAGTGTCTTTGCCTTAGAATTCAGACAAAAAATTCTGATATTAATGATTTAGCAGAAGATCTAGCAATCAGTTGGACTTCTATTAATGAATATACAAATACTGCTGAAGTAGAAATAAAAGAGATTAATAACAAAATTATTGAACTCTTTGAACCAAACCGGTTCACTACTGAAATCCAGCCTAGATTATTAGATATAAGAGATCTGTCAATTCCAAGAGATTGGATGATAGATAAAATTAGTAATGCAAGTACTTCTAAACCAGTAAGTACTATAGAATACATGTCATCTGGAAACAAATTATATTTTAAAAATAATTGTATAACCAATACAAATAAAAATTTAGTTTTACCCTCTAGTTCTCAACCCGAAGAAGAAGAGGATAATATTAGTACAAACAGTACACCAATAGGAATTAAAACTGTACAAATTCCTATACTTCCATCTGAACCCAGTACTAATTCTAGAAAAACTAGAATGGAAGAAATACAGGTTTCAACGATTGATAAAAAGTCAAAAGTTGGAATAAATATAAGAATTACATTCCAGTTTAGTAAATATAAACCATATTCTCTAAACGCTATGATAGATACTGGAGCTACAATCTGTAGTTGCAGAATGAATGCGATCCCTGCAGAAAGATGGGAATTAATGAGAAAACCTATATTAATAAAAGGTATAGATGGTAATAAAACCATTATTAATTATAAAGCTAAAAATATACCAATCTACATAAACAATGTTAGATTTGTAATTCCTAAAATTGTATGTTTTCCTAGTATGCAAACAGATATATTATTAGGAAATAATTTTATACTTAGACATTTACCTTTTACTATTGACAAAAATAGTATTTGGTTATCAAAAGAAAAAGATTTTATAAAAATACCAATTGAAGAAGATAATAAAATTGTGTGTAATAAAAAATTTACACCAGTTAAAATTAATTACTAATACTTGCTGATTTCTTGAGCAGGCCTTATGGATAGAGGTAAATAACCTCTAATTATGGGTGAATGTACTACCATTCATAAAAAAACCCAACAAAGGGAAAGCAGAATCAACATCCAAAAAAGGATTTGTACCTGCACAACAAACACCATTTTATCCTAACCAAGTATATTATGTGTCTTATCCAATGGTAAACCAACCACTTGGAACAAATGTTTTAAATTACCCAATGGTAAATCAACCAATGGGAAATACTTTTTCATTGATCCCAAACACGGTGAGTCAATTACAATGGTCCCAAAATCCGAATTCAGTATCACAAACAAGTTATGCTGAAGTCATTAAGGGAGCAGAGAATTTGTTGAATCAACAACAAATTCAAGAATTAAAAGATCTTTCAAAAATTAAAGATTTTTATAATCCTGGTCTATTACCAGACATTTATGAGTTTATAAATGAAATATGGAAAACCCATGTTTCACAACAAAGAGCCAATTTCCGTAGAGCTCTTACCAGATTTTCATTATTTTTAGTTGAAAAAACAACTAAAGAGAATGAAGCTGAAGATTTATTACTTAAATCCGTTTTATATAGAGAATGGGATGAATTCCAGTTAGAATTCATTGATATTAAGGAGATAAACAATCTTCTTGATATTATTCAATATTTTATTCATAAAGGGAAAAACAATTCTATTATGAATAAAGTATTTAGAATATGTATGTTCAATAAAGCTAGGAAATTATTACCTGTAGAAATATTCACAAAAATAAATAAAGTAATTTGCAAACAGCAAAACCAATTTCAAAAAGCTTTTTCAGAATATTTTCTACAAGCTTATGTTTTTATTGATTATCTTGATAATGAATTTCCTACTTTAAAATACAGACTAGATCATGAACCATTTAATATAACCAATATTGAATGGGGTTTTACTAAAGAAATAGTTGTGCAAAATCTTTCTTTTCATCTTTTAAAAGATTTTCCAGCTATTGTAAAGTCTGTTTTACAAAACATCATAAACAATGATGATTTTTATTACTATTTTCATATTGATATTGGTAGTCTAATTGGTATAGCTGAACAAGAAAAATTTTATCAGCCGTATCAAATTTGGATTATCAAAAGGATGATTGGAACCCCCCAATTATCTGCTGTAAATAAAGATAAAGAACATTTGTCAAAAACAATTGATAAATGTTATAATAAGTTTGAAGATTATCAAGTCCAAACAGGATTAGATTTATTATCACAAGCCCATTATCTTCTCTATGATGAAGTCTATAAACTCTGGACGGATGTAGAAGAATTTTGGCATTTCCGAATGGAAACATCCAGAAGGAAAGAAATGAAGAATCTGTGAAGCTATTAAAAAAGATTGTTGAAATGGAGATAGAAGAATTTCCATCTCACATTATAGAAAAAATCAAATATACATGGGAGATGTGGAACTCACCACCAAGACTCTCATCAGATTCTTTACATTTGGATGAGATCGAAGAAATGAATTTCAACAATATGCAAGAGGGTTGAAGTCAACAAAGATAGCAACCTGAAAAGGAGGAAATCCACATACCGACAACAAAGTTTGGCAACGTGGATGTCATCATCAAATCCATGATGGAGACTAAAGAAGACAATCCATATGCAGACAAACAAGTCTTGCAACGTGGAAGCTATCATCAAACCAATGATGATGTAAGCAATGATGGAAGCTACCATGACACAAGCAAGTGATGGAAGTGGCCATTAATACAAGCATGCAACGTGGAAACAACCAGGTCCATGCATTTAAAGTTACAAAAAGATGGAGACGTGGAAGCAACCACATCCACAAAGAAGCCGAATCCTTATCAGAAACACTGTTCGGGATTCAAAATACATTTTTATAGAATTTTTTAATCTCCTCTATAAATAGGGAGGAAAGCTCAATTGTATAGCATCGAAAAAATTTACAATCAAAAAAAAAATTTACGATCGAAAAATTTACTAACTTCTTTACTTTTTAGTTTTCTCTCTTTTGTAAACATTTTCCTTTTGTAATAAAGAGTCTATATTCCCTTTCGCTCCTACTAATCTAAATAACCTTTTATTTAAGTCATCTATTCTTTGTTGAACAGGTTGACTAGATGTTTCTCCTAAATATTCAGGTTTAACATCATTAGTAGCTATATCTTCGGATTTGTTACCAAAGATTCTAAATTTTTCATTATCAAATTCAAAATCTTTGTTAGAAAATCTAATATAGTCATCTGTTAGACCATCAGATTCTAACTTCCTTTTTCCACGAGGATCTGGTGGTTCAGTATCCATGGGTTCAGGAATGTCTACATTTTCTTCTTCAGAGGAAGTGGTTTCTCCATCAGAAGTATAGGTTGAGACTTTTATGTCTTCATCCTGATCTGTTGAAGTTTTTCTTCATCAGATAAATTTCTATTTTTTATTTCCTGATCTGTTGAAGTTTTTTCTTCATCAGATTGTTTCTTATATAATTCTGTTTTTTCAGAATTACTTGTACTACTACTATCATCATATTTTAACATATAATGATAATTAAACATGGAAAATAGATCTTTATGTTTTTCATAAAGTTCTTCTATTAGTTTTAAATATTCAACTCTTTCAAGTTGATCATTAGTATTAGTAAATTTTTCTTTCCAATGTTCTATAAGTGTTTTATAGGACTGGAAATCATATTCTTTTCATCTTTTAAAAGATTTTCCAGCTATTGTAAAGTCTGTTTTACAAAACATCATAAACAATAATGATATTATTACTATTTTCATATTGATATTAGTAGTCTAATTGGTATAGCTGAACAAGAAAAATTTTATCAGCCGTATCAAATTTGGATTATTAAAAGGATGATTGGAACCCCCCAATTATCTGTTGTAAATGAAGATAAAGAACATTTGTCAAAAACAATTGATAAATGTTATAATAAGTTTGAAGATTTCAAGTCCAAACAGGATTAGATTTATTATCACAAGTCTATTATCTTCTCTATGATGAAGTCTACAAACTCTGGACGGATGGTACAAGAATTTTGACATTTCCGAATGGAAACATCCAGGAGGAAAGAAATGAAGAATCTGTGAAGCTATTAAAAAAGATTGTTGAAATGGAGATAGAAGAATTTCCATCTCACATTATAGAAAAAATCAAACATACATGGGAGATGTGGAACTCACCACCAAGACTCTTATCAGATTCTTTACATTTGGATGAGATTGAAGAAATGAATCTCAACAACATGCAAGAGGGTTGAAGTCAACAAAGATGGCAACCTGAAAAGGAGGAAATCCACATACCGACAACAAAGTTTGGCAACGTGGATGTCATCATCAAATCCATGATGGAGACAAAAGAAGACAATCCATATGCAGACAAACAAGTCTTGCAACGTGGAAGCCATCATCAAACCAATGATGATGTAAGCAATAATGGAAGCTACCATGACACAAGCAAGTGATGGAAGCAGCCATTAATACAAGCATGCAACGTGGAAACAACTAGGTCCATGCATTTAAAGTTACAAAAGATGGAGACGTGGAAGGAACCACATCCACAAAGAAGCCGAATCCTTATCAGAAACACTGTTCAGGATTCAAAATACAATTGTATAGAATTTTTAATTTCCTCTATAAATAGAGAGGAAAGCTCAATTGTATAGGATCGAAAAAATTTACAATCAAAAAAAAAATTTACGATCGAAAAATTTACTAACTTCTTTACTTTTTAGTTTTCTCTCTTTTGTAAACATTTTCCTTTTGTAATAAAGAGTCTATATTCCCTTCCGCTCATACTATCAAATACCCTGTAAGTTTTTGTAATAAAGTAATAAATATTACTTAGCACCTGAAAAGTTCATTATACTAACAAAGATTTTGAATTTGATAATGAAAAATTTAGAATATTTGGTAACAAATCCGAAGATATAGCTACTAATGATGTTAAACCTGAATATTTAGGAGAAACATCTAGTCAACCTGTTCAACAAAGAATAGATGACTTAAATAAAAGAAATGTTGCTCAAGGAGGACTATATTTAGATTTGACTAATATTTCTATTCCAGACTATGAAAAAACCATAGAAAATTGGGCACAGTCAATGACGATTGTTGTAAACAACAACACATGGTCAAAAGAAAAGTTCTTAAATTATTTTGTAGGAACTTTTCAAGGGGATGTTCTTCAATTTCTTAGACGATGGGAAGAGTCTGAGAAAGGAAAAGAACAAAAAGAGTTATTATTAAGTCAAATAGGAACCCCTAAAGATCTTTTGAAGGGATTAACCTCAATTCTAAAAACAGAATTTTGTGGCTATTTTGATAAAAAAAAAAAAGATCAAGATAGTGTTGCTAGCTATATCCTTTCAAAAATTAAATTATGTGATATTAGATATTTGGATGAATTTTCTAAAAAATTTCTTCACGAATATCAGAAATTAAAAAATAAAAATATAGAGTTTTGGAAAAACTAATACTTTCATAAATTACCCCCACCTTGGGATGAGATATGTATAAACAAATATATATCTTATTTAGAAAAACATCTGGGCTTTCCTATGAAAATTTAGATTCTATAGGAAATAGAATTTATTTTGCAAGAGAAAGAATAACTTTGCATTGCTTGCAAACTAAAGCGGCTAAACAAGTCAAAAATAAATTAGGTTATAAATATTGTTCTAAAATATTAGAAAATGAATGGGAATTTGGGTGTAAACAAATATATCCTAAAACCTATAAAAAACGTAAAAAAAAAATATAAATTTAGAAAATGGAAACTAGGTAATAAAAAAATTTCTGGTCAAAGTCAAAAAGTGGTAAGGAAAAAGTCTTCCAACCAAAAGAAACAAATATGTAAATGTTTTATTTGTGATGAAGAAGGTCATCTAACTAACAAATGTCCTAATAAAGGGAAAAATGCTAGAAAAATGATCAAAAATCTTGAAGAACAAGATTTAGAAATATGTTTCATACAGGAAACAAATCCTAATGAAATATTATATGAATTAATATCAGAAACTGATTCTGCTGAAGAATATATTTTTATGTTTAATATAGGAAATAATTCTAAAAATCAATTAGAAGAAATTCCTAATTCTGAACAACAGAATATTAAATTAGGAAGTCTAATCGGAGAAGAAAAAGACTTTTCTGATGAAATGATAGAGAAGATTAACAAAAATCATATCTCTAAAGAAGAAATCTATAAGATCTCTAAGTTCAAAATCTGGACACAGAGACATATAGAAAAAATTAGCGGTAATACAGTCGCTAAAGATACAAGAGGGGGATTAAAAAAAATTCCACTCTTTACTAAAGAAAAAATTAAGAAGATTAAAAAGAAATATACTCAGGTTAGATATATTCATTTAGGGATAATCATGATTACTATTAGAGCAGGACATGATATTCCTATAATTGCTGTCCTTTTAGATAAAAGATTTGAGAATCCAATAAAAGCACTTATTGGAGGAATTCAGTCTAATTTACATACAGGCGTAATAGGATTTAAAGTTAAACCCAATTATTTTATTTCCATTACAGATCCTCTAATAGAAGAGTGTCTTTGCCTTAGAATTCAGACAAAAAATTCTGATGTTAATGATTTAGCAGAAGATTTAGCAATCAGTTGGACTTCTATTAATGAATATACAAATACTGCTGAAGTAGAAATAAAAGAGATTAATAACAAAATTATTGAACTCTTTGAACCAAACCGGTTCTCTACTGAAATCTAGCCTAGATTATTAGATATAAGAGATCTGTCAATTCCAAGAGATTGGATGATAGATAAAATTATCTTTAAATAAAAGGTTACTCGTGATTTGTTTACAATTTCACATGGGAGGCATGTATAATGATATGCATATAGATACATTCGATGACTACTATTATGGGACTAGAATTTTAGTTTGACGAACTGTGTCAAGTTTTTTCTAGAAAAGGTGAGAATCCTCAAAAAAATTCTCTAAGGCACCGAAACTTAGCGAAAGCAAACTCGCAAGCGAAAAAACAAAGAGCGAACAGAAAAGCCACAAGAAAGCAATGCGCACAATGATTGAGTAAGTGTCAAAATGTTTGATTACTTCAAATGAAATTATACTGAGTGATTACAAATGAGTGGAAATACCTTTATTTATAGTTGCACTCCCCCTAATCCAACGGTACAGTTTAAATTACATCGACAATCAATATTAAAGCATATCTACAAGATGTGAGTCTTAAGGGATTCAAACACTGTACAATATTATCTTTTAGGATTTACAATATTTGTCCCGATTAAAATACAAGTTACTGGAATGTTTCAACCAGACTTCAAGTAAACGAGTTTCTCCATATGTTCACGAATTGGACCAGTTCAAGTGAATAAATGAACTCCACTTAATCAATTGACCTCTATGAGACGTTCTATGTGCATTCGTCTAGGATCACAACAGAAATTAAAGACAAGTAAAATTAGATAAAAATCAAGTTAACTCACCTAATCAATATATTTTAATTAATTTGGTTTAATTAATTCTATTTTGATTTTGAATTAATTAAATAATTCTATATTTGTCATCTTTATATTAATAACATAATTAATTAATTTTATATAAATATATCAAATTTATAAAAGTTATATTCACTAAACCCAAATCCATTATCCAAATAAATATATCCATTATTCAAAACTCAAATTATAATATTCTAATGATGTAAAATTATTATGGCATTATAACTTATTTGACCTTTCAACTTTATAAAAAAATCATTTTAACCCTTCATTTATTTTTATTTTTTTGCTTTTTTTAGTCCTTAAATTTATGTTTTTTGTTAATCAAAATGGATGAGAAAGTTCACGATTGTTAAATTTGCCGATATGGAATATACATGGATGATACATCAACATTTAATTAATTTTTTAAAATTTAAAAAATTAAAAAATTATTTTTAAAAATTAAAAATTATTAAATTTATTTAAAAAGTATAAAAATATATATTTTTTAAATGTTAAAGAATTAATTAAATGTTGACATGTCATTCATATGGCAATCCATTTGTATGCTACATCAGCGTGCTTTATGAGTCGTCTTAAGCCTTGCGATTCACCTTTATCCTAAAAATATATCGAAATTTTTTACATACAAAGAATTTACTTGTTACTAATATAGTCTAGCCTTTGCTCTTCTTTAGATCCCTTGTTTCACTCTGATAGTATAATTAAATCGGGTCGATGCAGAAGAAATGAATGCATTTTCAAAATTAAAAAAGGTTAATTTTTCCATTTATTTTAGAGTGATTTGACAATAAATACAAGTTTAAGGGCTAAAAAAAGGTGAAAAATTAATTGGAGGGCTAAAAAAATCATTATGCTTGTTATTCTTTATATAATTATTGAACAATATTTTTTTTTTTTGGTGAAAAAAAAAACATTACAAAGAACTACTTAGAGATATATCCAAGCCCCCTTAGAGGCATGCATTTCAAAAAATTAAAGACCACAGTTATAGCCAACAGTCATTTTTGTTAACCTATCAGCATCTTTGTTGAATTCTTTGAAAACATAATGAATCGACCAATGCACCATTTTAGCCAATAACAATCAAATTCTTCATACCAAAGTGGAATTCGAACCCTTTGTAGAACTACTCTGTAAAACTTGAACCTCCTCTTGACTATTTGAAAAAATTATCAATCTGTCAAATCCTCTATCGAGTGTAATCATTAAACCATTCCAAATACCCTATAATTCTACATCTAAGTTAGAACAGATTCCCAAAAATCAATTATAGCCAAGAATTCAACTCCTGTACCTGTCTTGTAAGACCCCTCCAATCATGGCAAACCTGGAATCCTCTTTTACTATATCATCAATGTTCAATTGAATCCAATTCTTGAATAAAGGTGGGACTGAGTTTGAAACTTGCCATTTGGAAACATTTACCTTATGGTTTAAGGTATATTGTTTAACATAGTTGAAACTTAAACCAACTCCTCTGACATTCCATGTTATTACCTGAAAAACAAATAAGTTACATTTCTTCCAAATATGCCAGGCAACCATACCAAGGAAATATTGTCAATCCACCCCTTCCAATTGCATTCTAAGTTTATTCTGTAAGTTGGCAGCTAACCACTCATGCAAACCCCCAAAGACAAAGGCATTAAACTAGTCTGCTGGTATCATCCGAGACCATGCTGGTATTACCCGAGACCATATATCCTTAGTTGCAGGACAATCACGAATGATGGGTAAGATACCTTCAGAGGCCCATCCACAGAAACCACAAGAACTATCCTACCCAATCCCTCTCTTCAAACGCTCTGAATTAGCAAGTAAACGTTGTTTGAGAACGAACCAAATGAAATATCTAACCCTCTGAAGACCTTGAAACTTCCACCGGGAATTGCCAAATGGCATCTTTCGAATTCCATGACCCCTCTCGAATTTTAAACAAACACAAAAGAACTTATTTATAAACATTAATGAACTGAACAAACTTTATTAGCTTGATAAGTGAACCTCAAAATTTTATTCATATTCATTTATTAGCTTGATAAACGATCATAATTGAACACAAACCAAACTGTTCAATGAAGATTCTATTGGTCCTACTTACTGTTAGGAGAATTGAAACTTTGTGCAAGATGAATCAAAACAATATATATGATATAAGCAAAATATAGAGCAAGTTGAGTTTCTAGAAAAATATAAAGCAACCATCATTACGTTCCCTCATCTACATAAAATCATTCACCTTGGATGTGCAGAGCTCCTAGTTACTCTTTTCCTATTAGCACCTGATGCCTGAGAGCTACACCCGGCAGTTTCCACATTGTCGAGTCTTTGCCTCTTTCTCTTGGATCTTAAAGATGGTTGACTCGGACCGGGATTGGAAGATGGCTGGCTTTGGACGGGCTCAGTTTCTTCATCCTTGACTTCTATGGGTTCCGCCTTGGGTGGCTGGTACTGCCACTGAGTATCACAACTTGGACAAACTAACATGCCCTGAAATTCATCATGCAAAACTTGTTAACGACAAGAAATGTGTCAATGATAGGAAATGAGAAAAAAATGCAAAAGAATACTCGTACTTTCTGAGAAAATCTCTTCTTTAGGCAGTAATGATGAATTCGAACTGCACAACCGTCGTTTGGGCACAATTTGGCCTGCAAAAGATTCAAAACTCCGTAAACCGACCCTCGAGAAAACAAATTTCCCATTAATTTTTTATGTTAGAACATAAAAATATGCAAAAGTAAGAGTTTAGGCAGCATCTACAAGAAAAGACAAGGCAAGCTCTGAAAAGAACCTTAAATCCAGCTTCATTGCAGACTTGGCATGAAGGAACCCCGGCATTATGGAACCAACTTCGCAGATCGAGAATGGACCTAATACCAAGTCCGATATTATCGTCTTCGGTGTAACAAAGCCACTTGTCTTTCACTAGTTGATCGAGTGTTTTTTCCTTGTGAGACACTGTGAAGTTCTTGAATGCAGCAGGGACGTCCTGAGATTGCAACCCCGAACTGTTTAGAACCTAGAGGGAAAAAAACCCCAAGATTTATCAAGTTTCGATTCGAACAATTATTAACATAAACCACCATTATCTCTCACAACAACCAATATAATCAAACCATACCACTCGATTTTTAACCCTAATTTCTACAGTTTCAACTTCTTTCTTACTCATTTTTCAACACAAATTCTTTCGATTACTGCTGTTTTCCCTCTAAACCATACCACTCAGCTACAAAAAAATATGTAAGCCCATAAAGTTTTTATACATAGTTATATATAAAGGTCAAACCTGGTTCTCCAACTTAATATTGAGAGCATCCAGGTTGCAGATAGTGCCCTCTGCTGTAACATCTTGTGCTATTGCTTCGACCTATACACAAATCAAACTCATCAATCTGCATCACATACGTACAGAGAATACCCGTCTTCCATATCAATTAGGGGGAAGGGGAATTGACTTACAATGGCCTTAAAGAAAGCAATTTGAGGGACAGAATATTTGGTTCCAAGCTTCGATTGATCGTCCGAAACATTGTTAACAACTCCAAAATAAACTCGACCGTCGTACGGATCTCTACAAGCCCTTAAATCCAATTGAACATACGAAAGTTCCCTGTTTATCTTGAGAAGATAATCATTGAATTTCCCTTGATGGGTACCTAAAAAGGGCAATTTTTCTTCCAAATAAGTATTGGGTGGGTTCAATCGTTTAAAAAAAAAATTGCACAAGGAAATAAAGAGGACCTGGGTTTTGGCCCGTGATGCCAGTGAAAATGAAGTGGAACTCTTTCTCCGTTAGAGGACCGCGTTCAAGCAACGATTGAATGAGCGTGTGGTGCTTCCAGCTTAGCACCGCCATTGTCAGATAGCTTTTTCCTAAGGAATGAAGTTGTGTTTGGATGCTGGGAAATTTTTCAGATTTTACCGGGAAATCACGGAAGTTAGGGTTTTTATATGGCGGGAAATAATGAAGGTTTTCAATTTGGGTATTTATAGTTGTCTCTATTGGACCTACCAAGGGCCATTAGACTCGGCCCATTGGATTAATTTTCTTTTTTTCAAATTTGAGCCTACGGGCCCAATCCAAGATATATTCTCTTTTAAGTATGGCTTAATTACAAGTTGGTACCTAAACTATACCCTTTTTCCCATTTGGGTACCTACATTTTTTTTTCGTCGCAAATGGTATCTACTTTTTTTTCTGCAAGTTGGGACCTCCGTTGGTCAAGTTAGTCAAACTATTAAATATATTTTTAAGAAAAGCTTAATCCATAAATTTATACCTAAACTATGCTTATTCTCATTTTGGTACTTAAATATTTTTTTTATTACAAGTGGTACCTAAACAATTATTCTGTTACCCATTTATACAAAAGTATAATATCCGTTAAAAAATTTCTACCCAATAATAATTTGCCACATTATATAAACTTAAAAAAATTAATTCTTTTTTTTCTTTTACGTTATTTCTCTTTCTTTCTTTTTCTTTTACAATATATGACAATACTAGGAACACTCGAAATTTACTCACTTGATGTCAAGATGATGGTGATTAATTTCATCAATCAAAACTAATGTTTTCATAATCAAACCGAGATAGGAATTTAACCAATAGACTAGCAACCGATATAGGCCAATTGAACCGAGCTAAAAAATAATTGAACCGATTTTCTCTATTTTACTTATTTATTTATTATGGATTTTTACTAATATTTAATCGAATTGGAAGAACTAATCAAACTAAGAACCGATTGCCTAATCGATTCGACCACCACTTTGATTCTAAAGAAAGAAAAATAATAATAATAATAAAAGCATCATAAATATATAAAAGATAAAATAATATTTTTTTCTTTTTTGCCACGTGTCAATTTTTAGTTGGTTATCTTTTTAAAAAAATATACTTAACGATTTAACTAACAATTGAACTAAGAGATGTACTAACTAAAAAATGTTTAGATACAAAAATGAGAAAAATGCATAGTTTAAGTACCAATTTATGGGTTAGGTTTTTAAAAAAATAAATTTAATGGTTGGACTAATGAAAGTAACAATTTTGGAAAGAAAAAAAAAGTACTTTAGGTACCATTTGAGACAAAAAGAAAATTTAGATACCAATTTGTGAATTAAGTCTTTAAACAATGAAACAGAATATGATTCACACTTGTACAATAAAATTTATCATCTTTTAAACTAGGATACACTTGCTCCATATACACCTTGAATGTTAAACTTTATGAGAGCTGTTTCCTTTTATTTAACATGTATATAAGTGACGCATTTTGAATATGATTAAAGTTAAATATGCCAAATTAATAACTAGATTAACAAATGGACTTAATTGATATGTTACTGATATTTTAAAACGTTCTAAAATTTAGGGGTCAATTCAAAACTTAGACAATAATTTGAGGATGTTTAGCATAATTAACCCTTAAAAGAAATGATTTTATAGATTTTACGGTACCTTGGTTTCTGAGTGGATAAAAGTATATTCACATTACTTAACCTAACATATAAATGGCCCAAAGAAACCTACTACAAACCCAAGCCAACCAGCTAGGCTTAAAACTCGAATCACACGAGGAAACCAGCCCTGCCATAAGTTGGAGGGCAGTTTCAACAAAAAGCATGGAGTCTGGAGACACGATATCATCAAGAAAATGACACCAATCACATGCGATGAGCAATTGTCACCTTACACACACTCTCATGCAATGACAATCGTGAGGATGCATATAAAAAGGTTAAGATACGATCACTGTAGTCACTGTTGCTTTGCTCAAATATCTTTCTCTCCACCTACTCAAGTAGCTTTACATTACTTCTCAAATCGTTTCTAATACAGCATGTTGATTTTTTTTATTATCAAACCAAGTCAAAGGGGCAGATTTTTTTATTTAAGTCGGAAATGAAATGATAAGCAGAAACAAATTGCCCACACCAATCCAAGAAACGATCAAATTTATGGCAAGGTGGATCAAACATCCAAATACAGAATAAACCAAAACAAAATATGGTATAAGCAACAATCTTAAACGAAATTAACTCACAAAATTCCTAGTACACAAGTCAAATAACAAAGGAAGTTCCAAATTTCGGAATAAGATGCCTTTAACATCAATGTTTCCAGAAACCCAAAAGAAATATAAACTAAATTGGAACAAAACCTAGTATGATGTGTCGTCCGCTGTTGCTCAGTGATCTCCGGGCATGCTCTTAATAATATCAGAGTCGCCTGAAAAAAACACAATATTACCACAATAAGAAGTATACATCTAGAGAATTTGTAAATTCAATATGTTATCAAACTCCTATATTTACCCGGGTCGATAATGCTGAGGCAGCACACTCTGAAATATTTGCCGCAGGCAGTGCCCAAGTCAACATTGTCTGAAAAACCAAACAACCACATTTTCAAGGGAATGGTCTTCTATAACAAATGTTGCATTACTAGAAAACTTAAAACAATAAAGTAAAATCCATTACTCTATTGAACTGGGAATAACAAGGAAGGTGACAATCAATTCATTAAAGGGCATTGGCAAAAGTTCAGTTATTCATTCTATTGTATCATATTCACAGAATATCGACCAATTCTGTCTAGATTTCCACAAATACTTTCAACTATAAGCTTTACTATTATAAACTAAAGAATCGAAGGGGGCAGGAGTGAGGTGATTAATTTTGTAGATAATCCGTTAAACAATAACAGGGTAGGTGGCTTCCATCAAGGCACAATGTCATAGAGATAAAGAACATACACCATAGACCTTATTGATCAATTAATTAAATGGCTTAGACGAACATAATTCTTTATTCATTATATCATTTCCATCAGCCGTTATAGAAAGCACGATTATGTCATGCTTTTTGCAAGTATCTTGAACTAAGATGAATTAATTTTGTCAATAACCTGTGAACTACAACAACTGGAAGATAGTTTCCATCAAATTATCATAGCCAATGATGATCGATTCATCAAAGGGCTTCAACAAACATATTAGTTATTCATTCTACCATTTCCATCAGCTGTAAAATGGAAAATGCAATTGTCTGGCTTTTCACAAATAACTTCAACTACATGATGCTCTACCATTTAAACAAACTTATAATCGGTATTCAATTCAATGTGATACGAAAAAACATAATTCAATAAACAAAGTGATTGAATAGGTTAAGGGACATACTTCCATTATAGTGGTGAACTCCAACCTTGCACAACATGGCATAATATTCAATCTCTGACTTCCTAAGAGGAGGGCAGTTGTTGGCAATTATAATCAACTTACCTACAAAAAAATTAAAATAGAATTACAATCTTCCAATTCTAAAAGATCAATGAACATTAGATTACACATCGGCGAAGAGAACAAATCCAATATCAAACTAAATCAACCAAAAAATACTAGTGTTGACCAAATAGAGCAAATAAAAGAAAACCCAAAGGCGATCTGAACCATGGTATTTGGTGTTGTTCCGGTTCACAAGTTAAAAAAACCATAATTATCCAACGGTTCAGTTTTCCGAACCCGACCCGAGCTAAACCTTTATCACCCCTAAAAAAAATACCAATGCCCTTGTCCTAATTAAGCACTATTTTAACCAAAACCAGAAGGAAATTCATTCTGCTTCAATTCACTATCCAAACCAATAGAATTTTAAAATATCACATCATTTTTATCTGAACTAAAAGTGCCAAGAATATTCAAATCAACAATCAGGTAGCTAAACAATTTAGCAATAGAAAGACAAATAAGCATATTTAAAAAAAATACCTTTGGAGTTTCTGAGAGATTTAAGAACAGTTTTGTAACCCAAAGTGTATTTACCACTCTTCATAACGAGAGCCAATCTGTTGTTAATGCTCTCATGGGTCTTCTTCTGCATTTTTCATCAAATACCCAGATAAAAAACAGGAACATTAATTAGCATACTTTTCAGAAAATTATAAAGAAATAAGCGTAAATATTTAAAATATTAAAATGGGAAACAAAAATTTTTACGGTCTTCTTAGCGGCCACCATTGTCGTCGGAGGATGGGGACGGCTTCGGGATGGAGGCGGCGGGGGAGAGACAACAGCAGCTACAAATGGTTCACCAAAAGGCAGAAGCGGAGAAACCCTAAAATCTAACGAATATATTGATTATGAATCTAGGGTTCTTAGTGGCCTCCTTATTGGGTTTGGGTTTTGGGACTTTAGGGCCCATTAGAAGCAAATAGATCGGGCCGAACATTACTGATTAAAATCTAAACCCTAATTTCCGATTAAAATGCAAAGATTAATTTTTTTTTTGGATAAATCTCAAAATTATACATCAACTTTAATTTAATGTGTAATTATATACATGAATTTTAATTTAGTGCAATTATACACGTAAAACTTTAATTGTAGTTCATATATATACTTGAAACTTTAATTTTGATTTAACCATGCACGTTTAAAGAAATAAATACATCAATTTATTTTTATATTGGATAAATATAATTATTTATATATGCGATATATAGATATAAAATAATCTTATATCAATAATTGTATTAATAATTTATAAGAATTAGATCAAATCAAAATTTCATGTATAAAATTACACAAAGTAAAAAACTATGTACACAATTACACATTAAACTATAATTCATATATAGTTTTGGTATTTATCCCCTTTTTTTACACAGTTTTCTTTTAAGAGAAAATATTTGATACACTATCAGTGGAGTTTTTAAACTCCACAAGTAAGATCAGAGAGTAACAAATATCTTATAAGAGTATTGTAGATTATTAAAAATTTATATAGAAAAAAAAACACGTGTCAATTTTTTAAAGGTCCTTGTGGAATAAAAAAATATACACTGCCTATCAGAGTACCAAATATTATCTTTGTTTTTTTAAGCATTCCTTTCAACTTATTATGTTGATTTATATTTTTCTTTTTCTTAGTTGGAATGGAAAAAAAAGTTAGCATTTTAATTTAAATAATTAATTGGGTTAACTATTTGGATATTAACTAATCTCGTTATAAAAGTAGAAGAATCTAATCATATAAAATTAAAATGGTTTAAATGTATATCTTTATACTTTTTTAAAATTTAAAGTTTAATCTTTATACTTTAATTTTGAGACATTTGAGTCTCTATATTTTTTTATTTCTAAAAAATTGTGGGCTCTTTATCTAATTTTGTCGTTAACGTTGTTAGCCTAGCAATTATTAAAAAAAAAGGAAAATAATTATTTTAGTCCTCAATGATTATAATATTTTCATTCTTTAAAAATATATTTAAAAAATTTAAAAATTCATATTTTCAATAAGAAACTAATTTTTTTAAAAAAAGTTATATATTTTTTAAAATTTCAAAAAGTTTTAAAAAATTTAATATTTTATATGTTGAATTAAATTTAAATAAAAACGCTTTTGACATGTAAATTAATTTAAGTTTAATTGAAAATACTCATTTAAATCTAACTTAATACAAATGAAACGAAAATTTTATGTTATACGAAGCATTTCCAATTTTTTGAGGCAGTGCGAGAATTGAAGTAACTACAGAGGTAATTACACCTGAATTCATTTTTTTTAAAATATTTTTATACAAGTTATAAATAGTATATTATAAGCATGAACACGTATGAGTGTTTGAGATGATTACGGAAAAAATTTATTATATTATAAAAACAATTTTTGTATTTTATAAAGTTATAAAAAATATTATTTAAATCCTGCAAATTTTCTAAAGTTATGGCCAAAAATATTTACATGTTATAAAAATGTTATAATATTTTTATTTATAAAAGGGTATGGCAAAATATAGACATAACTTATTTATGTGTTCATGCTATATATTATTAAAAAAATTATACTTATTCATAAAAAAAATTATACTTTTTTATAATTTATTTATAAAAAATAATTTTTTAAGATTATAAAAAAACCATATTATTTATAAGAAATATTACGAAAGTTTTAAGCAATTTATATCATTTTTTTATAAAGACTATATATTATAAAAAAAATTTGTTAGTTTGCATAATTCTTTCTCCAAATTAAGTTTATATAATTTTTTATAATTAAAGCTATAAATTATTTGGACTATGATTTCAAATATTATAAGGTTGATGCTAATTATACTAATAAAAAAAAGTTTTCTTACACTATATCGTAGGGTATGGTACCACATAAGAGAATGGTGTCAGATACAACCACCATAAACAACTCATAAACTTTTTAATTTGAGACATTCAGGGATTCAAAATATGGTTCAGAAGACATTTGTTATTTTAAAAAAACATTTATCATCTTAACATCACGTTAGTATAACAGAAAAATCAAGGTTGTACCATACTAGCATGTTGCATATTTCATAACTTCAATCATAGGGGCAATTGAGACAGTCCATACTTCATAGAGTACATGGAAGAATGAGATCTTGATAATTTTAATGATGTAGATTCAAATTCAGATAATGATAATGAAGAATTTAGTCAATGACTAACATATGATGATAAAAAGTTGCTATTTTTATTCGTAATCATACACATGATGATTTGATTTTAATTTTTGTTACTTATTTAGAATTTTTTTTATTATACTAATAGTTTTTTATAGTAATTAATATTTTTTAAAATATAATCAAGTAACTGTATAATTACAACTTGTACTTGTACTACCAAACATGACCTGAGAATTAGGATGTAATTATACTTTGTTAGCCAAGCACGTCTAAAGAATTACAATTTTTTATAACTACAAGAGAGTGTAATTACTAGGGTAGTAATTACACTTTCATTCAATTATTTTGTGCTGTCCAAACTCCAAACAAACTCTTAAACCAATTAAGGTGGTGCTTGAAAAGCCACCTAGTAATTGAAATAGAGTATAATTGCTTGTAATTACACTAGAGCAGTATGTTTGGGTAGCCACTTTAATTGGCGAGTCCCATTGACTGAGTGTAATTGGAGCACCGCAATTACACTTTCCACTTATTAGGAGTGAGTGTGAGAATTAAAGTAATTATACGAATAATTACACCCAAGACTAATTTTAAATATTTGTTTTTTTATGTAAGTTTAAGTTATAAAAATTTTATTATTAGTATGAATATGTTTAAGTGTTTGTGTTGGTTATAGCCAAAAAATTATTATATTATAAATCCTATAAATGATATCATAAAAATAATTTACGTGTATTTTATAAAGTTATGATAAAACATTATATTGTTTAAATATTAAAAAAATATAACGTTATGATCAAAATTTTTATTACATGTTATAAAAATATTATAATATATTAATTTATAAAAAATTTATGGCTAAGAAGTATGGACACAACTTATTTATATGTCCATGCTATAGATTATAAAAATAATATACTTATCCATAAAATAAAGTGTTTTTAATTTTTATCATAACTTATTTATAAAAAAAATAACTTTTTAAAAATAATAGCAAAAAGTTATATTACCTATAACGAGTGTTATAAAAGTTATTGAAACTTTATAGAATTTTTTTATAAAGGTTTTAGATTATAATTTTATATTATTTTTACTTAATTTACGTATTATAAAATTGTTATAACTTAGCATAAATCTTTCACTAAATTAAGTTCATATAATTTTTTAGAATTAAAGCAACAAACTATTTGATCGTTAACTCAAATATTTTATGGTATATACTAATTATTTAAATACAAAAGTTCTTTTTAGCAATATATCGTGGGGTATGATATCATTTGAGAGAATAAAGCTATACATGAACACTAGATATAGCTTACGGACTCTTTAATTTAAGACATTTAAGGTTTTGAAATGTAGTTGAGAGGACATTAGTTGTTCTAAAAAATATTTCACATATCAACAACATCACCTTAGTGTAGTATAAAAAAAACAAGGTTGAATCGCATTAGCATTGTTGACACCATTTTTTTTTTCGACAAAATGGTCGTCTTGATTTGAAACGAAACGGGATCGTCCATCTTTTATAGTGTATCGGATCACATTGAAAGTGGTTATTTTTAATAAGCGATTTGATTTTATTAAAACAACGATTTTGGTCCACAAAATTCAGAAAACGGGTTCGGGAGTTGATTACGTACGAGAAAGGATTAGCACCCTCGTAACGCCCAAAAATTGGTACCTAGTTGATTAGCTAATGTCTTGATGTCGAAAATTGAGAACATTGAAGAATTTTAAAAAATACAATCCTTGTATTAAAATGTTAAGTTTTTTTGGAAAAATGAGCATATTTCACGTTAATCGAGAAAGAGAATCATATTCAGTAAGTTAGGACACAATGTCTCAAATTCTCGATATACGAATGAATGCTAAAAATTTGCTTATTTAAAAGATATTTAGCTATTTCGGATTTTAAAAGAAATGGATCAGGCCCAGTAAGTTAGGACTTGATCTTTTCTTAATTTTCGAGATCGTTTAAAGCTTAGGTTTGAAAAAAAGACTCGCGTATTTAGATTCATCGTGAAAATCGAAACCCAGTAAGTTAGGGTACGACCTTCTCGAATTTCCAAACGCAAAACATTGCATTATTTTGAAATTTTAATAGGATATTTAGCTATTTGGTCAAACGAAAAAATTGAAACCCAGCACATTAGGGCACGTTTTATCGAATTTCCAAACGCAAAATATTGCCTTATTTATTTTTTAGAAAAAATCCTCATCTCGGAAAAACGTGTCATATCCAATGCGTTAGGACACGACTTATTGAATTCCCGATAATGAACTTTTTACTTATGTTTTTTGATTAAGGAGCATTCTCGATTATTTAGATTCAACGAATAAAATCGAAACCCAATACGTTAGGGCTCAATCCTCTCGAAGATCCCAAATACCGAGTATTACTTTTATTTTCGAAATTTTTCTTTTTCAAGAATCTGAGTAAAAATGAATGTAATGGAATAACAATGATGATAATCAAACAAATAAATAAATAATAATATCAAAAAAATTCAATCATGCAGGCACAATGTCAAATAATAAACAGATAGAAACTAAAGCATAAACAATAATAATAGACATGTAAACAAATAAATAAATGAACGAAATAATCAAAAAATTATGAAAATATAAAAGATATATATGTATAAAATTATGAAAATATGAAAAACATATGTATGTACACATATTTTAAAGCTATTTTACATGAAAATATATGTAAGTATATATGTACGTATAAATATATATATACTTATAAAAATTTTAAAAAATATGTATATAGATATGAATATATGTATATATATAAATTATAATGTATATATAAAAATAAATATATATAAATCAAAGATATGTATGTATATATGTATATATATAACAAAATTTGAAGTAAAAATATAAATAAGGATAATAATAATATTAATATTACTAATAGAATAACAAAATAATCTAAAGTTTAAATATATATATGCGTATGTATATAAGTAATTAAAATAATAATAATACTATAATAAGATAAAAATATTTAAAATTTACATAAGTATAAATGGAAATATAACAATAATAACAATAATATTGATAATAATACTAATAACAATAATAATATATATTTTAATAATAAAATAACCAAAATACAATCAGAGGGCTAAATTGAAGTTAAAAATAAAATTCGGGGTCAAATCGCAAATAAATAAAAAGAGAAAGGACCAAACTGAACGCGCTGAAAAACTAAAAGGGGGCAAATGGGAAATAATCACATTCCTGCAAAGCGCAGAGTTCCAGTAGGGACTAAATTGAAAACGCAAAAACAATCCGGGGTAAAATTAAAAGCAATAAAAATACTTGATTATAAAACCATTAAAAAGCGGAAGGGCTAAAGGTCCAATTATCCCTTCCGTCGAAAACACGCGAATCTTTCAGGCGGGTCGGGTTAAAATCCGGGTCAAGAGCAAAACGGCGCCGTTTTAGCTATTGGTGCCGAAGCCCAAAACGACGCTGTTTCAAGGCTATATTTAAGCTAAAAAATTTCCAAAAAATTTCATTTCCTTTCCTCTCCAAAAAAAAAAATTCTTTCTCTCAAAATCTCTCCTCTTCCTCTCTCTTAGCCCAGAATCCGGCGAAGGTGCCTACGAGCCACCACCGCGCCGGCCGCCGGTTGTCGGTGCCTGCGCCGCCGTATGCGGCGGCGGGGAACTGAAAGGTTCCCCTTTTTATTTGGCACGACTTCTTGGCTCCGAATGCTCCGGCGACGGCGACGAACGGTAAAAAAACTCCCTTTTTCTTTATTTATTGTGTTTCGAAATAAAAAATTGAATAAAAAATAAAACAAAATAATCAAAAAAAAGAAGAACAAGAAAGTTACTTTTATTTCTTTGAATCTTTGTTTTTTTCCCTTTTTTTTTCGAATCGGTTTCTCCCTTTTTTCCCCCAAAAATCCCCTTTTTACATTGGTTTGAACGGCTTATATAGCCGATTTTTACACATTTTTATAAACTGTCACTTCTTTCTCTGATTTTACAGGTGCAAGTGGCGGAGTTGGTGGCTGAGTTGGTGCGGCAGTGGCAAGTGGTGCTGACAGTCGCGGCGGCAGAACAGTTGGTGGCTAGGGTAGGTTAGGGTTTCTGTCACTAGTTTATGTTATGGGCCATTAGGGTTTAGATAATTGGGCCAGGGTGTTGGGTTTAATTTTGTTGGGTTGTATTTGGGTAAATTGTTTTGGACTTATGGATTGTTTTATTAATTGGGTTGCTGGGCCTGGTTGTAATTTGATTTGGTTTTGGTTATTTGGACCATATTGGGCCCTGGGCAAAATTGGCTTGTACAAGCATGTTGCATACTTCAAAACTTCATTCATGGGTGGAGTTGGAATGATCCATACTTCAAAAAGTATATAAAAGGAGATCTTGATAATTTTAATGATACATATTCAAATGATAATAACGAACTCGGTCAAGGACGAACAAATGATAATAAGGAGCATATGTTAAATATTAAAGAATGAATAACCAACAAATATGAAATAATAATAATTAAATAAAATTGTGTAAGATATTTATTTTCTTATTTTTATTAGTAGTCGCATTATCAGATACTTTTTTTAAACTAGCATAATACACAGGATGACTTAATTTTAATTGTTGTTAATTATTTTTTAAAAATGTAAATTATAAAAGTATATAATTACAATTTATACTTCTAAATAGGAGATAAAAATTATCATATAATTATACTTTATGAAAAATTACAATTATTTATAATTAAAAAAAACAGAATATAATCACTACCATATTAATTACACTTTCATTCAAACAACCAATGAAAAGGAGGTTTACTGATTCAATATCCGATCTGATTTTTTAATCATTGATTAAAACCATAAAGTTTTTACTATTGTTTATAACAGTGCATTGCCCTAACATGAGCAAACCTACAAAAATGATTTTATTTTTTCCTTCAAGAAAAAGCCTAATCATTACAGGTATGGCTAAATCCACTAAACAAAATGTGTAAACCAGACCACAACATCATGATTGAATTCACAATTTCTTTTACATGTACATGTACATACATAAATATAAACAGGTTACACAAGGCACTCGCACAAGGAGGAGGGAAAAAAATTACAAAAATCCATTAATACACAGGTTGTGTCCACAAGCAAAGGAGCATTCCCATATTACCATCATCATCTTGCTGTAAGTGACCAATGAAAGATGGCATACTTAAAAAATCCCAACTTCAATGGCTTATTATCTCCTATGCTTCTTTGGTAATGGCTCTGCTTGTGCTTCATTCTAAAAAAACACAGTAAAAGATTCCATGTCAATTAGAGAACAAATAAAAAGTGGAAGTAGACCTATCAATTTTCAGGTTTGGATCATTCTAGTTTGGGTCATTAGTGTTTTTCGGGTCTGGTCATTACGTGTCCAGGTCATTTCAGGTTCAAGTTAGTTCCAGGTCGTTTCTGTTCAGCTGAGTTTCAGGTTCCAGTCAGTTTGGGTTTGTATTGTTGACTTTTTATTATCAAAAGTGAATTACGAAGGTGAGATCTTATGAGGAAATGGTAGAGTATAAAAAGCTCGGACGGGAATTGAGGATAATACCGTATTCAGTTATATCAAATGATGCATATTGAATGATAGATAACTGCAATTAGTAAAGGAAGAGGATGCTTACACCATTTGAAAGCTGCTCTTGAATGTAGGCCATTGATCTCAACATTGCACCTAATGTATCCCTCGATACCTGGAATTTAACCTCTGATTCTCCGGTAGTAGTCTCGCTGTCTTGAAGCTATAATAGAGATGATAAAAGAAATCTAATAAGCAAATGACTGATAGCAAGCTGTTTAAAAGGTATTAAAAAAAATACAGCAGAAGCCTTAATTTGTTGTCTAATGGAAAGCAAAAAAATCATTGAACCACCACTGCATCATCAAATATAGGTGTTAAAGCAAGAGCCAAATCATCGAAAATTTAGATTCAACACAATTCCATTAGAAAACCAATCTAACAAGCCGATTAGTTAACGAGAAAACACACATGAAAATGTTATACAATCACAATTGGTCAGCCCCATAGAAAATATCATAGGTTTATTTGCTCAAATATCGTAATCATTTTGGAAGAGGCTATGGCTCAATTATGGCTTAACATACCTTCAAATTGATGACGGCAACCCTGTTAGCTGGGGTGGAAAGCTGTTCACTAATATAAGCCATGGACCTCAGCATAGGTTCTAAAGTAACCCTTGAGAGCTGAAACTTAACCTCCATTTCAGCTGATGGATTCTTGCCAAAATCTTGCAACTGTATCAATGCATAAGAGAAGGGTTTGGAATAAGGTGAAGAGTGTAATGACTAATAATAGCTATGAACTATATCACTTGGACTCGGGTGTGAGTGTCAGATACGGGTATGGTTAGATTTTTCAAAGGTTTTCCTTGTATTTGGAGATTATATCCCCATATTCAATGTGTTGGACATGGGTACTTGAAGAAAAATGAAGAGTCCAAGCAACAAAGGCTATGAAGTCCATAATTACAGACGTATCCAAAGAGTTTTGAAGAGTTCCTTGTACTTCACTTCAGCAAATAATTGGAAGGTAAATGCAACAAAGTTGTGACTGCATTTTTATGTACTCACTGGCTATTAAAAATTTATCATATGCATACCTTTAAATTAATAACAGCCACTCTATTTCCAGGCATTGAATTCTTATTCTCCATCTCCCATGTCATTGATTTTAGACAAGGGAGAACAGGCTACATCAAAGACACCCATAAATTTTATCAAGTTAATATCCTGTACTTCAATTCCAAACAAAGGATATATGAAATGGCATTAAAAAACCCGAATTACTTGTTGTACCATGTTATCTGGATGACTATCATCCCGATGGAGAGAAACAGGAGCCATATGTGGCAGATTCAAATCTGAGACAGATTGAGGTGGGGCACCAGTGTCATTAAGATTGAAACGCCGTGTAATTTCGTCTTGCTGTGGCCATAGCAAAGGGGCTGTATCTGGACCTAAAGTTGAGCTGCTATTGTCATCATAAGCTGCAGTACTAGCCTGTGATCCAGGAGGTGCAAATTTTGCGACATTTTTCTTTACAACAGACACCTTCTTCCCACCTTCCTTAAGAGCACCCATTGCAATGTTATAAGTCTCTGTAGCTATTGCCCCATCTTCTGCATATTTGATTGCTTCCCGACATAAACTATTATACCGTGCTGTCAGGGATACTTGGCCATGCAATTCACCACCACGTTCATCTGTGCCAACCCCAGACTTGGCATTTCGTGTCCACCGTTTCAAGATGTAATGAGATGGTAGAGTAAGTACATTTGTGACAGTGAAGACCGTCAAAACATGTCTACAAAGGATGCCAGAATACTCGAACATTTGACAACTACAATTAGCTCTCATTTCAGGGTAGTTTAATGTAACCATGTATGCTTTGTTGACGTCCTCAAACTTTGCAACTCTAAATGTGCTGATAGTTTCATCCCCGTCAATTCTATTAGCAGTATAAACAAATGTTTCGACTAGTTCTTCTTGAAATTTTGTGAATATTTTCCGTGTATATAGGTCTGCTGCCTGTTTCTCCATAGGAGATGGTGTCCGCAGCACAGGTGTTGTGCAAATAGTGTCAAAATCAGCTTCAATCTCCCTTTCAAACCAATTCTCCATTGCTCGTTCATACTGTCTAAAGAACATAGGAATCGTGGTCTGTTGATTCACATAACCATAAAAAAAAGAGCCATCAAATCCTTGATTGAGAGATATTGCAGCAAAAAAGGAATCCCGAAAATAGACAGGGACCCATTGAGCTCGAGCACTATATAATGATTGAAGCCAATCATGTGCACTAAGATTATACTTCTCAATAAGGGAACTCCACGATAATTCAAACTCCTCAATGGTTTCAGTCAAATTTATGCAATTATACAGTTCTACCTGAAAATTAGGATGCACTTGACAAACATGAGCAAGCTTCTCCGGGCCTTCTCTTAAAATATGCCACTTATTAATACAATGGCGAACACCAGGGAACACCTGAGACACTGCTGTCTGTATAGCTCTGTCTTGATTAGTGATTAAAGAAACAGGTTGACGATCGTTCATTGCTGTAAGAAATGTTTTGAAAAGCCAAACAAAAGAAGCCTCGGAATCATCTAGTAGTAAAGCACAACCAAACAAAATGGTCTGACCATGATGGTTCATCCCTGAAAATGGAGCAAATGGCACCCTATACTGGTTTACTCTGTAACTGGTGTCCAGTTCCACAGCATCACCAAAATGTGCGTAGGCTGTCCTTGACGTTGCATCAGCCCAAAACGCATTAGCCATTTGATTATCATCATCCAACTGTATTGCATAAAAGAAACCAGGGTTCTCTGCCTGCATCTTCTTGAAATAATCGAGCAGATTTTGAGCATCCCTCCCCAAAGTTCTCTTTCTGGTAACCGGCCTAACGGCATAACTCAGGGTCCCGAAATTCTTAGCTGAGCGATTTGCTTCTGCCAGAGGTGTGTTTCTGATGCCACGAGTATTCGCATTCATGGAGGCACGATTTCCATCCATAGAAACATACATCACACCGCTTGGTACGATTCCCACCCCTTGGCAAGTATCAACCATTGTCTTTGCAGCACCAGCAAAGTGCCTACGGGGATGAAGGTAATGCACTTTGCTAGGACTCGTCACTGAATGTCTATGCTCCTTCACAAATTTAGTAACAACCCACTTATCTCCCTTTAACTCTATTCTAAGCATTGCATCACAACTGTCGGCAGACCTTCTTTTCAGACCGTCTTTGCCACAGACAAACTCCCTAGCAACTACTGTTCCATCAGTCTTGGAACGGCTAAGCTGGCCAACTTTGGAGTTAAATCCCATATGTCTACAATACTCATCATAGTACGTTTTAGCAGCCCCTTCAGAATCAAATTCCATACCAAGATGCGGCTCGGAAATCTCATCCTCATCATCAGCTAGAGAATTGTTTAAATGATTTAATTCAGCTTCACTAGGTTCAGCATCCCCATCATCCGAAATTCCACGATGGCTCATACCCTCTTCCGGACCAATCACATGGACATCCATACTAATCCTTCGTACAACAATAGTTCATTAAGGTTCCTTACTTCGCGAGCAAGTTATGATTTAGTACATTGCATATTCTATTATTTCTTAAGCAACCTGATCTCGTTTTCTGCCAGCTGATATGAAGCAATTCGGTAAACATAATCAACAAGCCAGCACTCTGAAAAACAAACACACACAACTGTTAATCGCCAAAATGGAACTATTGATGCAAAATAGTCAATGTAAACACAAAGTGAAGAACAACTAATCACCAAAATGGCACAAACTCAACTTCCAAATTGATTAAAGGCCCTAAAATATCACTCAAAATTTGTTCTGTGACATAATTATACATACGAATGGACTCACACGTGTAAGAAAAACAATGAGTTGAACCCCGCCCCCCTCCCCCCCCCCCCCCAAAAAAAAACAATAAGGCCTTTTCCTCATATCCATAACAGCAAAGAAACAAATCGAAGTGCTCAAAACTGAAACTCCATAGATTGAACATAAGAACTAAAACTAAAGAAAACCCATTTCTCAGGATTATGTAAAAACAGAAACCCACATGGAAAAAGGGCAGAAAGGCACTGGCTTTTAATCAAATTCATGAATATTCAATGGATAACTTAAAGGAAGTGAAGAGTTAAGCAGTACCTGCAAATGTGAATCTCTAAAAAAGAAGTTGAAAAAGAGAATAAAGATGAAGAATTTAAGAAAAAAGGAGCCTTGGGTACTAGGAGTAGGATTATGAGAATTTGATTGTGACTGAAAATCCTCTTATTCATTTCATTATTAATTTTTTATTTAGAAAATGAGAAACCCTAAACTCTTGCTGTTCTAAATTTTCCAAATTTGCAAAGACGCCCCCCCTCCCAAATGGTCTTGTTAAGCAATAATTAATAGCTAAAACATCTCGGCCATCGAATATAATGCTAAAGAACAAAAGGAACCCGTTATTTTCGACCCGGGACCAACCTTTTCGGGTCAATTCTTACCCACTTTATTTGATTGAAAATTTCCCTACTCACGTATGATAGGGTGTGATGTGGTGCATTTGGCTTACTTTTTGTCTCACGCTACAGTATCATTATAATATTTAGTCTTACCGCTACCGTTATTTTTATACTAATCACAGGTAAACGCACCATTCCTCTAAACCCACCATTAGTAGTGTGAAAAAGTTCACTTACCAGTTGAAAGAAAAGGTTAATATAATCCCCCCCCGAATTTGATGAGTATACTTTACTATTTGTAATTTTTTATTATTCAAATTTGATAATTAGGTCTATTTTCGTTCTTAAATTTTTAAAAAAATATAAAATTTCTAATGATATGATACATTGATATTGTGCCATATCATCGTTTGAAAGAAAAATTTTAATGATGTAATACATTCTCAAAGTAATATATCGTTGAACTTTTACATTTTTCTAAGCTCATGGATTAAAATTGATCTAGTTGCTAAGTTTAGGGGCTAAAAATTACATTAACTCTTGAAAAAAATTGTAAGATTTGTTTGCTATGGTAGTTAAAATTAGATACGAAATATAAATTAATTGTTTGATAAAAAGTAAATTGTAAATTATGAAAGTTTTTATTTAACATTTTTATCATTATTTTTAAGGAAAAATATTCAATATATTGTTGGTGTAAGTTTTTAGACTCCACAAATAAAGTTAGGATGATGATATAATAAAAATATAAAAATATGTGATATGTAATAATTTTTAAAATTTACTTATAAAATTAAAATAATATACTGCAAGTATACCACATAGACGTTTTATGTTATTTAAATGATTTTAGGTTGTAAATAATTTTGAACTTTCTATAAAATATTTAGAATAAATTATATTAATATTCCAATTTGAATGTTAATGTTTAGGAAAAAATACAAAATTAAGAAAAGAAAGATTCAAAATATTTTACTCAACAAAAAAGAGAATGAAGAGTCTGTATAGAGTAGAGATTAAATAACGGTAACATCCCCACTTCTTTAACCAAAAAAAAAAAACAATATTTATGGTAGAAGTATTTAAATAAGTGATCTATAAATAAATAGTAGTATAAGAAATTGTGATCGTTTTTAGAGAAAATCATCAGACATGAAAATACAAAGGATTATTAGTAGGAGTATGTGATTAAGTTAAAAATTTAGTATCGAGTTCAGGGATTAAATCGAATAAGTTAGAAAAGTTTATTTTGATGGAAAAGGACTTAATAACAATTTTTCCATTATTTAAAAAAGTTAAATAGTTTCCTGATGATTTTTAAATGATTTTTTATTAAATAATAATATTTTATTAATTAATATTATAATAAGAAAAAAGAGAGAAAGATAACTCATCTTTCCTTTTTTTTTCAGTCAAAGGGGGAAAGAAAGAAAAAAATTTCTTCCATCATTTTCCTTTAAATTCAAGTGTAAGGTATGGTTTTTCTTCAATTTTTTTTTATTTTGAATCTTTGAATTTTACTTTACATATATATACCAATAGTTTTTTTTATCAAATATTTACAAGTTGTCATTAAAAGATATTGATGGAAGTTGATGGGCGACGAAACCTGTAATAGCCCGATTTTTAAAAATGTTGAAAACAGTGATACGAGATCATCAAATTCAAAAAATAAGCTCGTAAATTTTATTATTTAATAATTACGAATCAAATATGATTTTTAAGATATTGTTGAATTAGTAATTTGTGTTTTATAAAAATTTATTAAGTCAAGAAATTGAGGAAAAGAATTATTGAGACCTCGATGTTATAAATCGAGCCGTAAATATTTTTATAAATATTTACGGAGTGTCAATATGGTAGTGTTAAAGTTTCGTCAGAAAATTTTAACGTTTCGGCAGTCAATTAATTAAAAAGGACTAAATTGAAAAGATGCAAAACTTGCTAAAGTGATTAAATAGCTTAAAATTAAATAATAAAGGACTAAAATAGTAAATTGACCAAATTAAGTGGCAGAGACGGCATACCGTTAAAAAAATCAAAGATTTTTATATATTTAAGGACAAAATTGGAATTACAATAAAGTTTATGTAGCCAAAATTTATTTTAAGGATTTCAAGACCATTTTTTCTTGAAATTTCGGTGGGAAACAGCCATGGAAGAGAGTTTAGAGCTGGTCTTCCATATTTTAGCTTCAAGTAAGTGTAATTCTAACTTTTTCATTGAAATTTTTATATTTTTAGACTTTTACAATTAGGTCCAACTTAGTATTCTACTAGTTTCTCATTTTGTTGAAAGTTTAGGAAGATACCATTGATAGGTTCATATGATTTTTGTTATTTTATGATGAAATTGATATGTTAATGGATGTTTAAAGGCATTTTATTAAAGAATTTTGGATGAAAACATGTTTTAGGGATTAAGTTGAAAAGTATTGAAATTATGGAAAAATTCTGAAATTTCATGGAATCCATGAGCTGTTATTGATATGTATGAGAATTATTAGGCTAGGATCAAGGATTAAATTTCAAGAATTTCATTTTCCGAGCCTAGGGATGAAATTGTCATATATTAAAAGTTTAGGGTCAAATTGGTAATCAATATTTTACACTAAAACAGTTTTGGGCACCAGCAGTGGTTTAACTTTGAAAAATCACCAAAAATTGTGGGAATCGAATTAGAAGATGAATAAAATATGAAATTAAAGCTTATTGAGTCCAGTTTCTCATAGAAGAAATGATGTAAGCAATGAAATTGAAATTCATGAGATATAATAAATTTTGTGAGACAAGATCAGAATAGTTTCAAGTTCCCCTGTTCTGACTTTGGAAAATCATTAAAAATTGTAAAAAAATAATTATGGGATAAACTTTATATGTTTAGAATATTGAATTAGTCTATTTGCAAAAGAAAGAAACGAGAACATTATCTGAATTTTGTACAATGAGATAATTAATTTTTAGTGAAGAGGGGTCAGAACTGTCGAACAGTGAAACAGGGGAAACTTTAAAGAATAAACTGTACTTATTGGCTAAGCCAAAAATTATGAAAATTTTATGGTAAAAATATATGAGTCTAATTTCAGGGAAAATTAACGGATCTTAATTTGGAGCTCTGTAGCTCTAGATATAAATAAATTAGTGATTCTTATTCAGACAGATAGCTTGAATTTACATACAAGAAAATAGTGAAAGTATGGATAATGTTGGTTAAGTGTGTTATACACATTAAGGATGTGGAATGGAGAGGAGGAGGAGGAAAATATATGAATAACTTGTGTATAAATTGGTCATTTTCCCGATTTTAATCGATAAACGTTGAATTAGAAATGATATAATGTTTTCTTTTAAATAGTGATTATGAAATTATGATTATCGTTGTGTTATAAAATCGAATTGTAAGTTCATATGGTTAAATTTTAATGATTATTTGATAATTTTAGGAATAACATAATATGTTAATTCATATGTTTGCTATTGAATTGTGAAAATTGTAAAATAAAAGAATATATATATATATATATATATATGAAAATTGAATTATAAGTTCAAATTGAGTAGAACGTAAGGTTGAGTACTTCTGATCAGTGACAAGAGATAAGTGGTAAGTGATTCAATGTAAGACCATAGCTGGGCTATGGCATCGAAGTGTGTTATGTGATTATGTGTAAGACCATAGTTGGACTATTGCATCGAGGAAATGAAGTACTTAATTCTGTAAGTCGTTATCTAATTTGACAAATTGTGGTAAGTGTTAAGTAAATTTTATGTGATAAAACATATTGAATAGTGAAATTGAGCTCAATTATGTGATCTCGGCATTCAGAGATTGTGTTTGACAGGTTATGTTAATAAATTATGTGTATGTGAATTTAAGTGACGAAAGTTAAACAGCTAATGATATTGAGCTCATTTACATGAATCTGTCATTTGAAATTGTGATTGACAGGAAGAAATAGTGAATTGTAAATGACTTGAATTATCCGAAAATATTCTGCAATCTTTTGTAATACCTCGAAACCCTATTCCAACGATGGATACAGGTTAGAGGTGTTACACTTTGGCCAAGTTGTGGTTGGATTATGCCACGTTAAACTTATAAGTTATGCATTGAAATGATTTATCATGTGGTTAGTTCCAAAAAGAATTATGTTTAAATTCACTAGCTTGCGACTTTGGTTGAATGATATGTTTATGTATTGTGTGATATGCATAGGAAACGAGTGTGAAAAAGTAATGAAATAGTAAGTTCATACTTAAAGTGTAAAATGACGGAAAAGGGGATGATTAGTTGAATTGATGTTGTTATTTAAGCTAAAGTGATATTTTCACTGCAAAGTTGAGAATTTCATAAATGTGTCAATGAATGGTCACTACACCAAAACAGGCTTTTAGCGGCGCTTTTTTAGGCCTTTAGCGGCGCTTTTAAAAGCGCCGCAACAGATGCCGCTAATGAATGCGCCGCTAACTTTAGCGGCGCATCTTGCACAAACGCCGCTGAAGACTAAGACCTTTAGCGGCGCTTTAGTGGAAGTGCCGCTAAAGACCCTGATCTTTAGCGGCATTTTTTGTAGGTCTTCAGCGGCGCTTCTCTCTCAAACGCCGCTAAAGACCCTAATCTTTAGCGGCGATTTTCGTAAAAACGCCATTAAAGATCAGGGTCTTTAGCGGCGCTTTCCCCTAAAACACCGCAATAGACCCTGATCTATAGCGGTGCTTTGACCAAAAACGCCACTAAATTTGGCAGATTTGTAAAATAAAATTTTTTATATTTTCAGCCCTCCTGTAAAAACAAATCAAAAGAAATCATATCTAAACCAGCCAAAAGTAATAAATAAATATATTAAACAAATAATATAATAAATATCAATAAATAAAATAAAAATCGTATTATTCTTACAAAAATGTTAAAAGTTAAAATAAAAATTAAAAGTCAAAATCAAAGTATATTTACACGATGTCTAAGACGGCGGCTGTTGCGACTGCTGAAACATCTTCATCATACTCTGAAGCTGCTGCTGGAGTTCATCGAACTTTTGACGCTGCTCTACTTCCCTCGCTGCAGCCTCTGCTTCCCTCGCTGCAGCCTCTGCTTCCCTCGCTTTAGCCTCTGCTTCCCTCGCTGTAGCCTGTACTTCTCTCGCTGCCGCCTCTACTTCTCTTGCTGCCGCATCTGCTTTAAGCTGGTGCTGGAGTTCTTCATACTTTCGTTGAACCTCAGCTTCTCTCGCTGCTGCATCTGCTTTCAGTTGTAGCTGAAGTTCTTCATATCTTTTTTGAACCTCAGCTTCTCTCGATGTTGCCTCCGCTTTAAGTTGTGTAATTTGCTCAATTGTTGTCACTTGCATACGAGCCATCTGGTCTCTTAACCTCTGAACTTCAGCTTCGGCTCGACTCCCCGAAGGCATATATTGTTGCGAGCTAGATCCAAAAAATTGGGATGGGTTAACAAAAGATCCTTGAAATCGAACCCGACCATACCTTTCAAGACCTAAAACTTCAGTGATAATCCGGTTATCAATGTCGTCAATATGAACAGAACTATCACTGGAAGCAATCGCTTCGTACTCCGCCTTTTTATCCTTTAATTTTTCCTAAAAAATAAATCAAATAGTTAGGAACGCAATATATATTAAAAAACCCAATGCAACATAACTTAACAATATTTGCATTACAATAAATGAAAAAATCATTAGAAAATAAACACTATAAATAATTAAAACAAGTGAAATTGTATTAATTAAGCAAACGTACCATAATTTCTGCAGCTTCAGGAGTCATAGGGTTTCCATCTTTCTTCCTATGTGTAATGTCAAAAAGTTGAAGGCGTCCAACTTTTTGACCGGACGATAGTTCCTACAATACAATAGTAAAAATATTAATGTAAGTAGTAAATATCTCTCAATTATCAAATTGAAAATACCTCTGCATGAGCTACACACGCAAAACTTTTCGACCCAGCTGTGTGAGTGAATTTTTGTTGCTGCCTACTTTTTTTTCCAACTTCTTCACGATCCTACATTATGAAATTATTAGTACATTAATTAGGAAATACTATACACCAAAATAATTTCAAAATTTGCTAAGTTACACATACCTCTCCTTTCTTTGAAGTCCAAAATCTAACGACCTCTTCCCACTGGTACCTCAGCATTCCCGGCGGGGCATTTTGTAATCTCTCGTCCAGTGTTGTTTTTGTCTTAAAATAGTCTTTCTTTAAAGTGCTCTTATGGTCTCTCCATATTTTTCCCAATGCCTTCTTTGCATAAGCATCGGAGACCTCTAGAGCAAATCTCGCCTACAAAAAACACAACTTAAGAAAGTAAATGTAAACGAAACTTAAACCCAAGTATTATAAATGACATACACGTTTTGTTACCTTAATGTTATCGAGAGCTTGGTTCTTGTTACTCTCGGGCACTTTATGCCATGACTCGAAGTTAATTGACAACATATTTGCATTCCGTGCTAGAATGCCCATGTATCATGCTAAAAGGCGAGCTTCTGATCCAACAGGCTGACCAAAGCTATTACTGGATACTTGGACATGCTCGACTGGATCTAGGTCGTATAAATCGCTCAATACCGTACGTCCGTGACCTCTCCGCGTCCCACCAGTTTCATCTGAAAAATAAAAGTATTGTAATATACGAAATTAGAAAAAAACAAACAAGATGTCAACACACATGTAAATTAAATGTTAAATTACTTTGAACTTCTATAGGTTCCTCAGGTGTAACCGGAACATTCGAAGATCCAACAGCAGTCTGTTGTTCAGTGCTGTTTGTTTTCGCCGAGTTTGGAGTACCTTGAACAATGCGGTGCGATCGCACTTTTCTTCTAGGCATTTTATCTGCAATACAAATAAATTAGTTGAAAACTTAGCATACAATTACAACAATAATATAACATATAAAATAGTTGAAATATCATCATTCGTAGATGTAATTAGATAATCGTAAAAGCTTACTACATTATAATTCGTAAGTCTCTTCATCCATATCCTGGCGGACCCATTGAAATTGTGTACTAGTACTAGGGATGTTTTCATTTAAGTTCTGTTCTGGAAATGGTAAAGTTTGTGTTCTGTCGTCAATGTCATCTCTACTTCCACTGCCCATGTTGAACAAGTCTCTAGGGATGTTACAGAGTACAACGTACCAACCCTCATCAGTTGGGTCTTTTGAGTAAAAAACTTGTTTGACTTGAGAAGAAAATACATACGGCTCATCAATCAATTGTTGTCCTGTGTGAATCAATCGATCGAAGTTTACCATTGTGAAACTAAATTGATCTTGCTTGATTCCACGTGCAGTATTAACATCGGCCCAATCACCTCGAAATAAGACAACTTTCCATTTCCCGTAGTAATCCAACTCAATTATGTTAGTAAGAAGTCCAGAATATTCCACATTTCCCTCCACAGGATTATTGTCCCTAGCACTAGCATAACTTGTAATTGAGGAATTAACCACTATTCCACAATTTTCCGTTCTCCTCAATCTCTCGCGATATGTTGTATGAAATCTGAATCCGTTTATGAGGAACGCACTATATCTTTTAACCACCTGATTTGGACCTTGGGAAAGCCATTTAACTTCGTCAGTGACGTTCTTCCCACTCCAAACCTATTGAATGGAAAGTAAACTGAGTAATTAAAAATGTTTTGAGTAAATATTATTATTTGTCGGTGAAAGCTCCAATTACATACCGTTTGGCTTAACCATTCATGAAAAGATTCTATAAACAACTTATTGATATCTCGATGTTGTGTTCTTCGGGAGCGCGAACGAGATCTCAATATTTGTTTGTACTCACTATGTTAAAAATATGTTCAGTTTGTTAGACTATAAACAATTTTTTAAACGATGAATATTTATCAAATTTCTAGAACTTACTTGCGTAAAGGTTCCATTGATTCGTGGTGAAACAGAACATATCGATGTGCTTGAACCCATGATAAATCATCTAATTCTGCAATTTCAACTTTACCGATTGGTTCTCCAAAACTTTGGAACAAATAATTATTGGCAAAGTTATGATCCGTGAGTCCAGCATTTCTATTTGGTCTGTTCAACCTTGTTTCAACATCTTCCAAATATCTTGAACAGAAGGTCATACATTCCTCTGCCAAGTAGCCTTCGGCAATCGATCCTTCTGGATAACGCTTGTTGCGGCAATAAGACTTTAATTTGGATAGGAACCTAAACACGGTATACAACATTATCAAAAGTTGTAACGAAAAATACATAGGTGAATGAAGGACAATTTTCAAAATTGTAATTAACACCTTTCTATGGGATACATCCATCGATAGAAAACGGGTCCGCCAAGAATTGCTTCATGCGGGAGATGGATTATCAAGTGAACCATAATAGTGAAGAAGGAAGGTGGGAAGATTTTCTCCATGTTGCATAAAGTTAAAGCGGCTCGATCCTATACCTTCTGAAGTTCTTGAACATCCAAAACTTTGCCACAAATGGCTTTCATTATATTGGATAGCTCAATTATACAAGACGTCACCTTCTTTGAAATACAACATCGTAGAGCAACTGGCAGTAAATCTTGCATCAAGATGTGATAGTCATGTGATTTTAGCGAATATAGTCTTCGATCTTTAACACTAACACATCGAGATATATTAGATGCATACACATCTGGAACCTTTATATCCTTCAACACCATGCAGAACACTTCTTTCTCTGTCTTTGACATTGAGAAAATAGAAGGCGGCAACCGATATTTACCATTCGGAAGTGGATTCGGATGAAGATCAGGTCGAATTCCCATCTGAACTAAATCAAGTCGACTCTGAAGATTGTCTTCTAATTTTCCGTCTACATTCAAAATTGTACAGACAATGTTCTCGCAGGCATTTTTCTCAATATGCATAACATCAAGATTGTGTCGTAAAAGGTGGTGCTCCCAATAAGGCAACTAAAAAAAATACTTCTTTTCTTCCACAAGTCCGCCTCATTAGGATCATCCTCTTCATCGGAGTTATCATCAGCTTCATCATTTGATCTTCTATTTCTTTACGTGTTTGCCGGTTGATTCATCTTCCCATAACTGAAATTCATATCTTCCAACATTAACAAGATTTCAGATCCACTTGTCTGCGAAGGAGCTTCTCTGAACTCTTCAGTACCGTCAAATGCCGAACTCTGAAATCTAAATCTATGATTTTCCGGTAACCACCGACGATGCCCCATGTAAAAGAACTTCTTCCCATTGTATAACCATTGCGAACATGTTTGTGCAGCACAACAAGGGCACGCATAACGACCCTTTGTACTCCAACCGGATAAATTGACATAAGCGGGGAAGTCATTAATGGTCCACATCAAAGCTACACGTAAATTAAAGTTCTCCTTTCTCAGCACATCGTATATCTCGACACCAGCCCATAATTGTTTTAACTCTTCAATAAGTGGCTGCAAATAAATGTCGATATCATTCCCGGGCCCTTTCTCTCCAGGGATAATCATAGATAAGATAAGGGAAGATTGCTTCATGCAAATCCACGGAGGTAGATTGTAAGGAACAAGCACTACTGGCCAAGTACTGTACGCAGTGCTCATGATCTTGAAAGGATTAAATCCGTCAGATGCTAGCCCAAGCCTTACACTCCTAGGATCGCTTGCAAAGCCTGGAAATTTATTATCAAATGATTTCCAAGCTAAAGAATCTGTCGGATGCCTTAATAATCCATCATCGGTTCGTCCATCATGGTGCCACGTCATAGACTCCGCAGTTTTCGACGACATGAATAGCCTTTGAAGCCTCGGTATCAGCGGAAAATACCGTAAAACCTTGACTGGCTTCTTTCTTGACTGTGCATCATTTTCATCGTCGTTCCCACCTTCTAAGTTTTTACTTATCCAACGGGAGTGACCGCATACATGACAGCACTGTTGATTTCTCCGATCGCCCCAATACAACATGCAGTCATTTGGGCAACTATGGATTTTGTTGTACCCAAGGCCTAAATCTTTTATCAATTTCTTCATATCTTTGCATGACTGAGGGATTTTTGCAAAAGGAAACATTTCTCTCAAGAACTCTAACAGCATTGTCAAAGAGTTTCCGGTCCACCCTCCCAAACATTTTAATTGAAAAAGACGAACATAGAAAGACATTTTTGAAAATTTTGATCCCTCATACAGGTCGTCGTTCATGTCATTAAGTAGCGCATAAAACTTCGCCGCTTCTTCGTTCGGCTCTTCATGACGTACACTACTTCCCGATTCGGTAAAAGCATTTCTCCCAATATTACAATCATCAGAAGCCACAAAGTCCGTTGGGAACGACTGGACACCATGATTGTGCATATTAAATGCATCCCGCAACATACCTTCCATGTCATCCCCTCTATTAGACTGGTGGTAAGTAGTACTGTCATAAGACACATCCATCCTTGAAGAGGAAGTACTAGGCGGGCATTCTCCATGAAAAAACCATTGTTTATAACCCCGAACAAACCCATCAACAATTAGATGCTCATATACAACTTCACGATAATGCCAGTTTATGTTGACACACTTCTTACACGGGCAAAGAATCATGTTCTCTTGGCTTGCATATTGAAATGCAAAATTTAGAAAAGTCTGTACTCCATTTCGATAACCGTCGCTTACCCTTGACAAATTCATCCAAGAACGGTCCATTTCTTATTTCTTGAAGTCTGATTGTCACCAGAAATTACAAGGGTAAGTTGTTCAGTGGTAAGTATAAATGAGTTATGTAAGTATATCATATAATATATATATTTATGTATTAAGTAAATTATGTAGGTTATGTACGTGTATAAGTTATGTAAGTTTTGTATTAAGTAAACTATGTAAGTTGTGTATTATGTAACTTATGTAAGTTATCAAAGTAATGTATGTTATGTAAGTTGTAAGTTATTATGTATTATATAACTTCTGTAAGTTATGTAAGTTATGTAAGTTGTGTAAGCTATTTTAGTTATGTAAGCTTTGTATTATGTAAGTTATGTAGGTTAAGTAAGTTGTGTAAATTATGTAAGTTCTTGTACATACAAATTTTGGTTATGTAAGATATGTATGATGTAAGTATATCAGTATTACGTATCTGATTTATAACCGATTTAAAACTATAATATATTTTAACAAGTTCTGTAAGTAATGTAATATATACTTAAACTTATAGCGGGTAATGTATTCAAGTAACATATTTAAGTAAAATTTAGTAAAAAATATGTTTTATTTATTAATATTGTAAGCCATCTAAAATATACTTAAAAATATATATTTAAGTAATGTAATATATAAATTTTGAAAAACGATATTCGAACAATATATGTATTAGTAATAAGTTAAATTAAATTGTAAAAATATTAACATATATATTTAAGTAATGTAACATATAAATTTTGAAAAATTATATTCGAACAATATATGTATTAGTAATAAGTTAAATTAAATTGTAAAAATATTAACATATATATATTTAAGTCATGTAATATATAAATTTTAAAAAAGTATATTCGAACAATATATGTATTAGTAATAAGTTAAATTAAATTGTAAAAATATTAACATATATATATTTAAGTAATGTAACATATAAATTTTGAAAAATTATATTCGAACAATATATGTATTAGTAATAAGTTAAATTAAATTGTAAAAATATTAACATATATATATTTAAGTCATGTAATATATAAATTTTAAAAATTATATTCGAACAATATATGTATTAGTAATAAGTTAAATTAAATTGTAAAAATATTAACATATATATATTTAAGTCATGTAATATATAAATTTTAAAAAATTATATTAGAACAATATATGTATTAGTAATAAGTTAAATTAAATTGTAAAAATATTAACATATATATATTTAAGTAATGTAACATATAAATTTTGAAAATTATATTCGAACAATATATGTATTAGTAATAAGTTAAATTAAATTGTAAAAATATTAACATATATATATTTAAGTCATATAAGATATAAATTTTAAAAAATTATATTCGAACAATATATGTATTAGTAATAAGTTAAATTAAATTGTAAAAATATTAACATATATATATTTAAGTCATGTAATATATAAATTTTAAAAAATTATATTCGAACAATATATGTATTAGTAATAAGTTAAATTAAATTGTAAAAATATTAACATATATATATTTAAGTCATGTAACATATAAATTTTGAAAAATTATATTCGAACAATATATGTATTAGTAATAAGTTAAATTAAATTGTAAAAATATTAACATATATATATTTAAGTCATGTAATATTTAAATTTTAAAAAATTATATTCGAACAATATATGTATTAGTAATAAGTTAAATTATATTGTAAAAATATTAACATATATATATTTTTAATATTAATAAGTTAAATAAAAACTAAAATGTGTCAAAATCATTGTTGCCTATGTATTATCTTTGCTATTTCCGTTACAGCACACAAAACTATACAAGTAGAGAAGTGGATAATGTTGTTACTTGATCGATAGAATCATCAAATTGAACCAATCCTCTCTAACATCCTTTTGTCATCACAAAACTCATAACCACATCAAAAGAAAAAACTTGTAATTGATGATTTTGACAAATAATATTTTTCTCAATGTTTAGCAAACTGCTGATACAAATTAATCTAAACTGGACAACCTCCTCAAGATGGAGCAGTGGGGGAACCACTCGGTTTTTGTTTCCACTTGATAAACACTTCATTCAACAGAAAATAGCAAAACAGAAAACAAAAAATAGAAAACAGAAAACATAATGCAAAAAACAGAAAACAGAAAACAGAAAATAAAGAAACATAAAAATGGTACAGAAACATAACATGCTAGAGAAATAGAAATTTCTGTGACCATATTCCTTTCAAAGCTGCAAGATTTGTTACCAAGTAAAAGAATTGATTTTCATGAAAGAAATCCAAACAAATAAATACATTTGATGATTTAAGCAAAGTCTAAATTATAATCCCTCATCAGTTTATAGTTTCTGTTCCTAAATAAAGAAAAAGAAAACTATATATAATAAAGAGAATGAATCAAAAAATGTATATTAGTATATTATAAAAGAAAAAAATCAAAAAAAAAATAAGATTTGAATCTCCCATTTCGATAACCAAAAATATTACTTTGCTCTTTAGAAGTTTGAACTTACAAGTTTTGAACAGTGCTGTATGATGTTGAGTTCCTTGCCACTTGTAATTGATGATTTTTTCTAATAGTAGTATAGTAGCCTTGCCATAGCAAATATTAATAGATATCATTCAATAGGTTTTGAACACTAGTTTGCAATTTTCGACAGAACAACATGCAGTAAATGATTCAACATGGTAGCAATTAAAACTATATATATTATATATTAAAAATGTATATAAATTTTAAATATATTATCAAAGAAAAAAATAAAAAAATAAGATTGAATCTCAGATTTCACATAAAATATTACTTTGCTCTTTAGAAATTTGAACTTACAAGTTTTGAACAATGTCGAAAATTGTTCAGTTCCTTGCCACTATTGGATTTTTCCTAATATTAGTATAGCAGCCCTGCCATAGCAAATGATTCAACATGGTAGCAATGGAATTTTCGACATGGTTTTGAACAATTTTGAACAATTTTGCAATTTTCGACAGAACAGCAGTAAATGATTCAACATGGTAGCAATGGAAACTAATTTTCGACAGAACAGCAGTAAATGATTCAATTTGAAATGAGAAAATCGAAATGCTCAAAAGCCCCAAATTCCAGTAATATTCGAAAGACCCATTTTACTGTACGCAATTAGCTAGTAAATATTTGTTGAAAGCCCCAAATTCCATGTCAATATTCGAAAGACCCATATTTGTTCAAATAGCAAAGATTATCCAGAAACATTCGCGCATGAAGAAGATGAAAGAAGTAGTTGAACTTACCGAAAGGTTGCGGCACCAGACACGGACGGAGGCATTAATGCAGTGAAGCAGACGGGTTGGGAGAATGAGAGGTTGTGATGCAGTAAGAGATTAGGGAAATTTTAGGGGTTTGGGAGAATGAGGTTGGGGATGGGGAGAATCGGGTTTTAGCTTCAGTCAAAACGATGGGAAAAAAACGACGTCGTTTTCATCAAAATAATTAACCTATTTGCGACGTTTATATACCAGCGCCACTAGTAATATGATCAAACGCTGTCGTCTCCCGATCAGTTAACTCTAAGTCATTGCGTTTTAGAGAAAACGGCATCGTCTCCATAAAAATTAAAACATTTTTGCGGCGTTTACTAAAAGCGCCACTAAAAGTAAATAAGAAAACGAAGCCATTTTCCTAAACAATTTCTGTACTTTGCGGCGTTTATATACTAGCGCCACTAGTAATATGATCAAACGCTGTCGTTCCCCGATTAGTAAACTAAAACTCATGGCGTTTTAGACAAAACGGCATCGTCTCCATAAAAATTAAAATAATTTTGCGGCGTGTACTAAAAGCGCCACTAAAGATAAATAAGAAAACGGTGCCGTTTTCGTAAACAATTTCTTAAAATGAATGCAGTCCATTAACTCGAACTCCTGGCGTTTTAGCCCAATCGCCACTAATAATATAGATAAAACGGCAGCGTTGGCGTAAATCTTAAAACATAGTTAAATTAATTTGCGGCATTTTTTTAAAGCGCCACTAAAAGCAAATAATAAAACGGCGCAGTTTTTTATCAAATGGTATGAATCTCAGCCAAAAACTGCACCGTTTTATCTCCAATATTAAGAATATTTCGCGGTGTTTGTTATAAAACGCCGCTAATGTCTATTTTATAGCGGCGTTTTTAATAAAAACGCCACTACTACATTAAATTTTCTATTGAAACGGCGCCGTTTTGCCAGATTTTAATGAATAGCTTTGTTAATTTCGGTAATTTTTAAAAAAATTAGATAAAATTATCAATCTCAGTTTTTTAAGTAATATTTATAAAAATTAGGTAAAAATAAAAATTTTAGTTTTTTTATTTCTTTTTATTTTTTATTTTCATTTTATTTTTTGTAATTTTGACAATTTTTTTACAATTTTTACAATTCCAAATTATTATATTCAAATTATTATATATTGCATATCAATTTTAAATTAATAATCTTTACAATTTATTATTATCTCCTTTACATTTATATAAAGAACTTATTTAATATGTTAATTAAATAAGTACTAATTAATCCAAATCTTAATCCCTAACCCGACTCCAAACCCATAACCCTAACCCCTAACCCCTAAACTTTATTTAATATATAAAATAAAAAACACTAATTAATCTAAACCTTAAACCATAACCCAATCCCTAACCCCTAACCCCTAACCCTTAACTCCTAACCCTTAACCCTTAACCCTTAACCCTAAACCCTTAACCCATGATCTCTAACCCCTAACCCCTAAAACTTATTTAATATATACTTAAAACACACTAATTAATCTAAACCATAACTCTTAACATCTAACCCTTAACCCCTAACCCATAACCCCTAACCCCTAATCCATAAACCTTAAATCACATTAACCCTTAAACCAGAATCCCTAATCCATAATCTATAAAACTTAAAATTGTACCTCCTAAACCGGTCTTAAATCCTAAATTAATTAACCATATATATACCCTAACCATATTTATTAAACCCTAAACTATAATGATAATTAAATTAAATATTTTAAAATCAATACTATCTTATCTCTTACAATTGTATTTGAAATAATTTACCACATAAATTAAAAATCAATAGTATTTTAATTTATCCATTTTTAACAAATATTTTAAATTATTTTAAATCCCTGAGTATTAGTGGCGTTTGAAACGCCACTAAATCCCCAAAAACCAAAAACGGCGTCGTTGGGATGAAGTAGTTTTGCGGCGCTTTACCGAAAACGCCGCTAATACTATTCTTTAGCAGCGTTTTACCATAAACGCCACTAATTCTAATATACATCAAAACCAAACACTGCGTTTTGGTTAAGGCATTTTGCGGCGCTTCCAAATAAACGCCACTAATTATGTTCTTTTACGGCGTTTTTTTAAAAACGCCACTAATATTAATCTACCTCAAGACCAAACGGTGCGTTTTCGTTAAGATGTTTGCGGCGTTTTATCGTAAACGCCACTAATTCTAATATACCTCAAAACCAAACGCTGCGTTTTGGTTAAGGTATTTTGCGGCGAATAAAAATAAACGCCACTAATTATGTTCTTTTACGGTGTTTTTTTAAAAACGCCACTAATACTAATCTACCTCAAGACGAAACAGTGCGTTTTCATTAAGATATTTGCGGCGCTTTACCGAAAACGCCGCGAATACTATTCTTCTGCGGCGTTTTATAGAAAACGCCACAATGTCTAATATACAACTGAACCAAACGTTGCGTTTTGGTTAAGGTATTTTGTGGCGCATCCAAATAAACGCCACTAATTATGTTCTTTTACGGCGTTTTTTTAAAAACGCCACTAATATTAATCTACCTCAAGATAAAACAGTGCGTTTTCCTTAAGATATTTGCGGCGCTTTTTGTTAAACGCCGCTAATACTATTCTTTAGCGGCGTTTTTATAAAAAAATGCCACTTATTCTAATATACAATTGAACCAACGCTGCGTTTTGGTTAAGGTATTTTGCGGCGCTTACAATAAACGCCACTAATTATGTTCTTTTACGGTGTTTTTTTAGAAACGCCACTAGTTCTTCAGGTTTTAGCGGCGTTTTAGGTTTAGCGCTGCTAATGATCGATTTTTAGCAGCGTTTGTTAATCAAACGCCACAAAAAATGCCGCTAAAAGACTGTTTTGGTGTAGTGGGTATAATCGATAAACGTTGAGTTAAATGGTAAATACGCATTAGTATTAAATTTAATGATATTGAATTGTACATAAATTAAATGGAAATTGTTAGTGATATAATTTGAATTGTAAGCATGAGAAATTGTGAATTGAATGAAATGGGAATGAAGCATTGAATTGCTTGAGTATGTATCGAGTCTCTAGGTCCTATTATTTATGAATATAATAATTTGAGGATATATTGTGAAGAATTAGAAAAACATTTTAATAATTTGAAAGTTTTAATTTAGATGAAATTTTATAACTTGGATAAATACGTTTACAAGTGTATGTGTTCTGGTAATGCCTCGTATCCTATTCTGGTGTCGAATACGGGTAAGGGGTGTTACAAAACCTCCAAATATAAATTCTACAACAAAATAACAGTAATTAGTAATATAGAGTAGTAGGGTCAAATCCACGGGGACTGGTTGTCTAATTTTGCCTTTTTCCGTGACTAGAATTGTTGTCGCAGCCACAATCGTGCCTACGACCTATGTGTAGAAATACTGAAAATAAAATAAAAATGGGGGGCTTAAATTTATTACAATAATAAAATAAGAAAATACAAAAAATAAGATAAAAATAAATTCGAAAATGCAAAAATAAATTTAAGAAAATAAAATAAATGGAAAAATAAATATATTTTTAAGCTTAGCCTTAGCCTCGGTGTACTCCAATCTTGAATCGATCCTTAAAACAGATTTTTCCTTCCAAGCGATAAGTTGGTTATAGCAATTGAAGGTCCCTCCAACCGCCAACTCTTCCTCTCGTAGTCAATCCTGGTACCACTTGCAAATCGACCTTTATTGAATTTCCAACCACATGGTACGTACCCAAAATTTAAGACTTCGACAGTCTTATGATCTGAAAAGCCCAACTCGAATTAAAGGTCTCAACCGTGTGAGTCGTTTAAATCTGATCACTATCTCCCTTGACGGAATCCAAGTAACTTTTTCAATTTGAACACGCCAATTTGTTCTCGGGATTTTGAATACAGCACCACCGACTCAACTTTCCAACTGTACGCCTAACAATTCCAACCCAATGCGGGATTTTTGAATTGAAATCGAATCAACTTTGAGCGACGAATTTGTACTATCCCATATACCTGAAAGATAGCGAATATCGAATTGTAAAGTATTTAGTATGAGTTCACATCTCACGATTACTTTGTCAAATTAATAACCGGACTAAGGCTAAAAAGAGTTTAGTTAATAATAAAGAAAATTATGCTTTGAAAATAGATTTGTAGAATTGTGGGTGATGGAAATGGGAATGATCTTGGAAGGAAATTAAACCAAAAGGTTTAAAAAAAAGAAAAAGAAAAAAGAATGAAACATCAATATTGAATCGCTGGAGGGGAGAAAAAGAAATAGAAAATTTATTAAATGCTAAAGGCAAAGTATGTGTTCTATTGGTTGTAGGCACTAGGTATTTATATACACTTCTAGTGCTAAAATTTAGCTAGATTTTTCCTAAATATTATCACTAAAAAATACTAAATATTATCGCTAAACAATCCTAAATATTATCACTAAATAATTCAAAATTTAAAAATTAAATTTAAACTAGAAATTAAATTTAAACTAATTACAGAGTTGTACTAATATAAAAAATGCTTCAACCTTTATCCAACTATTTTTTAGAAAATCTTCAACTCTTCAATCCTCATCTAGTCATCCTTGAATATTCAATCTTTCAATAAAGCCCTCCTCTTTACTTTTTGTTCCAATTTAGCCCCTTCTTATAAGAGTTTGAATTCAACACACCAACTTCATTCCTAATAAGAAAAATCCAAATTTAATAGTATGTTTCAGATAATTAGCTAAAAATAAATATACTAAAAACGCGAATTTATCTTGTTATCAGAAGCTTAGAAAACTTTAGTGAAATAGATATATTTTTGAATAGGAAATTATTAGAAGATGTTTTAGCTTGTTAGAAGTGTGAAAAAGAAACAAAAATGGATGAAAAGTTTATTTGGTATATTTGGCCATGTTAAATGGGAAGTAGAGAACATTAGCCGCTTTGTGCAATATTGGTGCTAAATGATAGCTTGTGAACTAGTGAGTACTCTAGTGAAGACGAAATTGAAAATGGATAATCGAGTCGAATGATATGCGAATTTCGGATTAGAAAACTTAAGTTGTCAATATGAATAATGATGCATATTTAAGTTTATTTTTATTAGTTTTAGAATGGATAAATGATGTTGTTTCGTATTGAATTGCTCCTATTGTAGCTAAAAACGAAGCGAACATCTTGAAGGAGAAAGGCAAAGAAAAGGAGTAAAGCGATTAAAACTTCGGTTTTTGCTAATATCTTATTTTCATTACATAAAGCTTTAGAATATTTAATTTAATATGACTAGTTATATTTATTTTATTTTATTTTTATGAGTTTTGGTTGAGCTTGAATAATTTAGTTATTATTTATAAAATTATGTTTCGAGATGAATACTATGTTTTTCATAAGACTAAATTAGCGATCTCATAATTATGATTTGGATTTGAGTATTATGATTTTAGATGATTGAACAAGAAAATATTTAATATGTTTCAAATTGGAAGCCTATTTTACATTAGGCGATATGTGATTTGAATATGAAACAGAACTGAAATGAGAATTATATGAAAATAGAATTGAAATGGATCATGAAATTTGTTTTTTATCCCGTTTCACTAAGTTAGACTAAATCATATATAGTTGGCATGCCATTGAGTCTTTATGTCAGAGAATTTAGATCTCCCCAATTCCCAGAGGGTCGAGGGAGAAAAGACCAAGTTAGTCAATTGTTATTATTGTTAGCCCCAATTTCCAGAGGGTCGTGGACTACTCTGATAGCCATCGTTGCCAAACAACTCAGGGTGGTGGATTCGTGTATCTAGTTATGAGCCTAAACTTTAGTACGGGGTCTAAATTGAAAGAAAAGCAAAAATAGAGCTTGAATTTATTTGAATTTCCATATTGTGTAAATTAAATTAATTATGCGATTTTGAATTTAATTAAAAAGCTTATTTTCTTTATTCGATTTGTCAATATCAAAATATTAAAGTTTATTAATATTAGAATTTTCTTTTATTGTGATGTTATTAATGATATTTATAATCATGTTTTAGTTTATTTCTATCAATTAATTTGTGTCCAATACTTATGTAATGATTTATATGATATTAGCACCACTGAGCAAAAAAATTGCTCAGCGTACAGTTTGTCTATTTTTCCATGCGCAGGTAGTTAGATTCGTTAGATCGTTCCAGCGGCGTCTGAAGAACTGAAGTTCAGCTCAAACAATGCTGGTGAAGAGTTTACTTTATTGTTGATGTAAATGGCATGTACCTAGGCTTATATATATAATATTATATTGTAAACTGAATTTAAATATTTTCATTATGTTTTCTTAGCTAGTATTTTATAACTAATGTTTTGATAAAATAATAAAGCGTAGAAATCTAGTTTATTGATATGTTTTGAGAAATCATAGTGCTGAGAATTGATTTGAGAGATAATTTGAATGTGAATATTTTGTGAAAATCTAAATTATTTTGCAGGGGGTTTTACGTAAAATAGACAAAAATGCTTCCAAAATTTTTATAAAATAATTTTACCAGTACGTTTCCTTTTCAAAATAAAAATGAAAAGGTGAGTTGCTTCGGCAACTAAGTGTGACATTTTATATTCGGATCCAACAACTGAGTGGAGTATAAGGTGTCACAATAACTCAAATTTACTTAACATTTTCATTTTTTTGTTAAAAACTTAAATAGTTTTTATCCTAAACAAAATATTTGTTTTTTTATTTAAAATGTAAATTTATATTTAATTTTTAAAAATAAAAATACTTTTGTTAAAAATATATTTTTAAAATATAAAATATAAAATATAAAATGCATTTTGTTGTGAAACAAAGAATAAAGCGAAAATAAAGAACAAGAAAATAGGAGAGTAAAAATAATATGTATTTTTATTAATAAATAGAGATATTTATAATTATTCTCTAAATTCTATATTTATAGATACAAAAAGTATAAATGAAATAAAACTCTACTTTAATGACTACTAGAGTCCTAAAGTACATCAAACTTATCTTGATTTTGATGGACATCTACTTAATGATAAGATATTCATAACACTTCCTCTTAAATGTCCATTTGCAAATATGTGTCTCGCTAAAACTTTACTAAGATAAAAACTTTATGGGAAAAAAGAATCTTAGTGAAGGGAAAAGAGTACACTTATCTATAATACGCATATCATGTCATCTCATTAAAAATATTATCAGGAAAACCTAATGGGACAAAACCTCGGTTAAGGGAAAAAGAGTACAACACGTATTTACTCCCCTTATTGACAACATTACATATTGTCTTTAAGTTGACGCATATCGATTCCATTGACAAGCTTCTCAATTGTGCTAGTCGGTAGTACCTTAGTGAACAAATCCATCAAATTCTCACTCTAAAGGTCATGAGTAGAGAAGAATTCTAGTGAAACATGTTTTGTTCTATCTCCTTTAACGTACCCTCCTTTTAATTGGGCTATGCATGCATCATTATCTTCGTACAATATAGTTGGAACCATTTTTTCGAATGATATACTATACATCTACTGGATATGTTAGGTCGTCATTCGTAACCATACACATTCTCAACTTGCTTCATGCATTGCAATGATTTCTTCATGGTTTGATGAAGTAGCAACTAAGGTTTGTTTTGTTGAGTGCCATGATATAGTTGTACCTCCACATGTAAACACATAACCTATTTGAGAACGAGCTCTATGTGGATCAGATAAGTATCTTGCATCTGCATAGTCAATCAATTGTGATTTTGAGCCATTTAAGTAGAATAACCCCATATCAATCTATCTTCGAAGATATCAAAATATTTGTTTAACTCTATTCCAGTGTCCATGGGTCAGAGAATAACTAAATATTGCTGATAAACTTACAACAAATGTTATATTAGGACGTGTACTATTAGCAATATACACCAATGCTCCTATAGCACTAAGATATGGTACTTCGGGACCAAGAAGTTCTCCATCATTCTCACGATGACGAGAAGGATCTTTCTTCACATCTAGTCATCTTACAATCATTGCCCATCTCCATCACCAGATTAAGGTTACAGGATGCTAGGATAATTGATAAGTCAATAGTATACAATTTCAATTCAATATTCACTTAAAACAATCATTAGTGGATTATCATTCAATAATCATATCATTTATACAAAAACGATGCTTAAATAAAACCTACAAAGCTTCAAAATTAGTTTAGAAACATGTATGGACTAATTTGAAACAAAACAAAAAAGTATGGTAAAAATAGAAAATAAGGGTCACACGGTTGTGTGGCTAGGCCGTGTGACAAGCTGATGTCATATGGTGCTATGGAACATGGTTGTGTTGTTCAACCGTGTGTGAGAACTAAAACCGTGTAGGTGGAGGCATACGGTCGTGCTTCAGATTGTGGTTGTGTGTACCAATTGACACCTAAATCAAACTAAGCACACGGTCATGCCACATGCCCATTTGAAGCACACGACCGTGTGAACTTAAATGTACCTTCAAATACAAGTCATACCATTTCATGTTTACTTAGGCCACAACTATACCATTAACAAATCATTCCACCTGTTCAAATCACACCAAAAGCATACCAAAACATGTCATTTATCTAATTTTAACCAATATACCATAATGCATCATCACAAACAATAAACAAACCTATGATTCACATCCATTTTCTAATAAATTCTAACGTACCTAACTATATCATATAAAGTGTCAAACATCATCATTTCTTGCAACAACCAACAAGGTACAATACCACAACCAAGTATCAAATGACCAAATATGTATATGTATATGTATATGTATATATCTTTGACAATCACCATTTCATCCACCATGCTATTAACCTTTCAAAACAATTCTAACCATTATACCATCACATACCAATCCATGATCAACCACATTATTAACTTCAAACACACAACTTATATTCAAGTACAAAATATACCATTTATATTGAACACTTATATACAATCATAAGTTACTTTTATTACATGCCACATATCCCAAAATAAATGTTTTCAAAGTCTACCGAAAGATAGCTGGATAGTGTGATCTTCAACTTGATCTAATTGCTCGGTTCCACAAAACGATATCTACAAGAAACTAGGAAAAACGACACAAATAGTAAGTTTATAGGTCAGAAACGATATACATACCTTATGTTCGCAATTATAACTTAACAAAATCATTAATTAAACACAATTTTTTCATCACAACCGTATCAGGAGGTGAGTTCATAACTTACAAATCGAATAACCATTCAAGTTAAACAAGATCATTCCATATCAAGTCACTACATATCATCATAATCGCGAGTACATATATTTTCAAGTCATCAACAAGGCATTATCACCAAATCAATACAAGTCATTATATTATTTAACAAGCACGATTCTACATGATTAGCGGATGTATACAGATGCGTGTTTATCCACCCAAGACACGCCAAAATGCTCAACCTAGCCAATCCAACCAAAAACACGCTTGGACACCAAGTGTCTAGCCCATAGGCTAACATCTCTCTAGAAACACACTTGGGCACCAAGTGTCAAGCCCATAGGCTTTACATCTGCCACCAGAAACACGTTAGGATCATTATAATATAACTCGGTATTCGTAATAAATGCTGGACTTCGGTATATCCAGTGCATAATAACAAGTCATGAATCATCATCTCATCAAAATTCAATCTCATACAACACGCAAAATAACCTATTGGCATGCCAATTGTATCATATCCTATGTTCATCCGGGCTCGATACACGTAATCATATAACAATTTACATTTTAATCCATTTTTCTCACATTTATCAACTATAGCATTCGAATTTACATACAACATCCACAATATACATAATTCAATAAGATGTTATCAAAATATACAAAAAAATATCGTATAAACTTACCAGGGTCAAACTGCAGAGATAGTAATATCAGAGACTAATTAGTAATTTTTTCTTTTCCATGATTATCTACTGGTTCTTGATCTATACGGTAATTTTATTTCAATTACCAGTCCCAATTACATTACAACATTTAATTTGATGCATATGACTTTCTATTAACATTTTTCATAATTTCCTTAAAGTTTTGCACTTTGTTCAATTTAGCACCTAAAATCGAGATAAGCTTATTTTTTACAATTAAGCTCAAAATTGTTATTTCGAATTCATTATCATCCCTAGCCAACCCTCAAGTTCTGAAATTTACAAAAATTTTAAGCCAATTTTAACAATTTAAGAATTTTGTCTATAAACTCAAAACTATTCAAAAATACTCTACAAAATAGTACTATTTCATCATCAAACTTTAAAATCAAACATAAACATCAAGAAAAACTTCAAGAATATCAATGAAAAGTTTTCAAAATTTTGATAGTTTCACAAAATATTTTCTAGGCTAGCTATATTAAGCTACAACGGTCTTAAAAATATAAAATTTACTAGAAACATGTTTGAATAACATATCATGCATGAAAGTTGAAGCTTGATCGATTCTCTTCTATTCCAAAAATAGGGTTTTTGGTTTAAACAATGAAGAATGAAAAAGATAATGGCACGTTTTCTTTTGTTTATTAACATTATTTATTTGCCTTTTTAACCTTAAACAAACATTAGTATTTTACTAATTTAATGGAATCAACTATCAACCATAAACTAATAAGTTCTAATTTCCCTTTAAAACCATTCCATTATGCCATCATATTCATTTAATCCACATAAACTAATAGTGATTAACTTTTGCAGTTTTAACAATTTAGTCATTTTTCCTTAATTAACTATCCAAATGTCAGAATTAACGAACCAAACTTTAACACGACACTTTAATGACCTCATAAATATTAAATAAATAATATTTATAGACTCACACGTTGAAATTGTTATCCCAAAACCACTATTTTTGACACTATTGAAAAACGAGTTGTTATATCGTATCCATATAAAACCACTTTAAGATCTTTTCTATGTAAGTTGATTGATGAAGAAGAATTCCATTTAATAAGTGCTCGATCTACAAGCCAAGACAAAACTTAGTCTTTCCAAGATTTTTCATCTCAAGTTAGTTATTCAAATAATCAACTTCCTTTTGAAGCTCTTTTGGAGTTTTAATAATATTCAAGTAATCAACATACACAACAATTATAACAAACTCTGAATTTGATCTTTTTATAAAGACACATGGGCATGTTGGATCTTGTTTATATTCTTCTTTCAACAAATAATCATTGAGTCGATTATACCACATACACCTAGATTGTATCAATCCATATAGAGATTTATGCAAACATATCGAATAACTTTCTTGAGAAATTTTACATGCTTTTGGCATTTTAAATCCTTCAAGGATTTTCATATAAATTTTATTATTAAGTGAACCATATAAATAAGCTATAACAACATCCATTAGATGCAAATCTAGTTTTTCATGCACTGCCAAGTTAATAAGATTCCTAAAAGTAATTATATACACCACTAAATAATATGTCTCTTCATAATCAATACTAGGCCTTTGTAAAAACCTTGTGCTACTAACCGTGCTTTGTATCATACAACTTCCTTTTTCTTATTTTATTTCCGCACAAACATTCATTTATACCCAACGGGTTTTACTCATTCAGAAGTTTAAACTATTGGTCCAAAAACTGTACGCTTTGAAAGTGAACTTAATCCTGCTTGAATTGCATCTTTCCATTTTGACCAATCATCTTTATGTCTGCATTCTTCAATAGATTTAGGTTTAAGATCCTTGTTTTTATTCATTATTTCAATCATAGTATTATATGCAAAAACGTTGTTGATAATTGTTTCATTTCGATTCCATCTTTTTCTCGTAGAGACATAACTTATAAATATCTCTTCATTTTCATTAATTTCATGTACCAAAAACTCTTCTTGAGTGCTATAATTAGTTATGTCTTGACTTCTTCATTAGTACTTGTTGGATTTAGTGCCCTAAGTGTAGTATTTTCGTCTATGTACACTTGTATTTTTTGAACAAATTGGTTTAGTAAAAATATTCATTAATTAAATTTATACCCTTTGTATATTATCCTTAATTTTTTTTTGCACGTAAAGTAAAATGAAAGCGAATATTGACTTATTGGTTGTCTAACATTTAGCTAATATTAACAACATGTTTGGTTCGATGGAATGGCTATTCCATTCCGTCACTATTACGTGCGCTACAGTAATTACTTATTTGGTTCACCGTTTGAGTGATTCTGCAGAATTCTATTGCACCTTTATTCCCTCAACTTTTGTAATAGAGATTTAATGGTGAGAGCTCTGAATAGCTATTCAAACTCCCACTGTACAAAATAAAAAAAAATTCCCAAAATTTATTTTATACAAAACTGTTATTTCTATCTCAAATCAGTGAATCACAAATCAAAGCCAAATTACCAATTTTTACTTTTTTTTTAAATTTTAAATTAGACCCAAAAAAAATCTCTAAGCTTTAAGGGAATATAGGAAGTAGATGTTGAGCTTGCAAATCTAAAATGAAAAAATCATAAAATTTTAATAATAATAATAATAATAATAATAATATGGAGTCAGAGATGAACTGATTAAGTGATGACCGGTGCATGTAGCGACGATCGGCAATGCATGTAGCAGTTTTCAAAATTGGCTTTTTGGGTTTTTGAATGAAGAATAATAGAAATATTAGGAAGATGGATAGGGAATGGGAATATGAACAAGCTAGAGAGAAGAGAAATGGGAAAAAAACTGGAGGATTAAAATGACAAGCGAGAACGTGCTTTTCTAGAACCTTTGAATGACTCTACAACATTAATGAAATTTGATGATTGAGAAAAAAAAAACCAGAGAGATGAGAAAGATGAAAAGGAATTGGTAAGGGCGGAGAGCATTGAAAAAAGATAAAGAAGATTAAATGGAGGGGGGGAGAGCATTGAAAAAAGATAATGGATGAATAAATGGGAGATCATACATAAAAGAAATTATCTATTATAATTTTTAGTATTGAATTATTAGTATTAATATTATATTTTAAATAATTTAATATAAAAATAATCATATTAAGAATATTATTAAATTATATTTAGTAATAATTCTATTAAAATTTAATAACAACAACAATAATTATCTACCTAAAACATTTTTTTAGATTACTATTACATTTTTATTTCATTCCATTTAACCAAACAATTGATTACTGATTACAACGTTATTCCATTACATCTCTATTACATTACAACTCTATTCTATTCCAGTGAATCAAACGTGCCGTAAGTGATATTACGTTGTCGAATCATAATACAGAAAGATAACTTGTATTAGTAGATAAATCTAAATATGTCATTAATCTAATCGAAAATGAACAAACCGATTGAAAAACTAATATGCCTTCTATCAAATCTAATTGAGGAAATGTTTTGTCTTGGGCATCAGAGCGGATGACTCCTAGAAGATAGAGACATAGATGTGACTGACTAGACTGACAGTACATCGAACATGACCTAAGTGGAATAGATTCTGAACCCGTTTATGAATTTATTCACTTGTGACGTTCATAGTGTGACATACCTTAATCTTGAGTGGATGATGGATTATATATGCGTGGCTCGTATACTTTAATGTAAGTAAAAGCCTGGGTTCAAATAGATAAGGAACTGAAAGTTGGTGCGTTGGGTATACGACTTCTGCAGTATGTAGTATCATTCACAATAGTGGAATTCATAACTTAAGAAATGAGTAAATGATATACTTTCACTGGCATTACATGATTGATGAAAAGTAAACGTGATCACATGTTGTTTGTTTTTGTGATAAATGACTTAATTACTATTTGATAGTAATTGACTTTTTATGAAGGAAAATATAATGGTTATCACGAGATAAAATAATATCATATTGAGAGAATAAATTTATCCCAAAGAGTTTAAAAATATTCTATGAGGGTAACATACTTATGACAATGTCATTGGATAAGCACTGATCGAGTAGCTTTTGTAATGGTATGTATCTGGTGAGAGCTTAGTCACGATAATATAATAGAATAACTTCGTAACTAAATAAATTTATAATTAATGGACAAAAAGCTGGAACTTAATTAATTATAAATTATTTGAGCTTTTATTTCATATGTCTAATCAGTTCATTCGTTAACTCGTTGAAGCTATAAATGAATTGTATATAGAATCAAATTGATAGAAATGATAAAGTTAGAAAAATATACTACATTGGAAAATGAATGTGATTTCTCATTAAGTATATAAATGACCTGAAAACTAATTTAAGATGAAAATGGAAATATTATTTAATAAATTATTTAAACATCATAAAAATTATATACATTAAAAAATAGAAAAATCGATTTGTACCGGTTCATGGGTCAAGCTTAAATAATACCCTTAAATAATATTTTAATTACGGGAGGACATTGCTATAAATTTCTAACTGAGTTGGTTCTTGGTAGGCCTGCTGGCCCGACCGAAAAGTGAGAGGGTTTAGGCAAAAAAATAAGGTCCATTTTTAAAAATGGGTCGGGCTTCAAGTAAGACATTTTTGGCCCGAGCCTAGCCCAGCCCAAATTCACTAAATGACAAAAAATCTGCTATTTTTTTGTTATTTTAATGATATTTTCTTGTTGTTTTCTTCTTATTTTGCTACTATTTCACTATTATGTTGCTACTATTTTACTGTTATTGTTTAGATATTGTATAACACTTGTTTTATTGTTAATTTTGTTATTATTTTAGAGAAATTTTCTTGTTAAGTTGCAATTTAGTATTATTTAAGTATACATATTTTTTAAAATTGATTTCAATTTATTCGGAAATATTTATTTTAATATTTTTAGAATTTTTGATGTATTATATATATTTAAAAATTATGTAAAAATAATATAATATAAAAATAATATGGGCAGGCTAAATCAAGTTTAAATTTTAGCATTTTTATCTGGGCCAGGCCTAATAAATGAACATAATTTTTTGCTTGGGCATGGTCTGATCCATGATCACCTCAAGTTCTCGGTTGACTCATGATTAGAGGCGATCATGGGCTGAGCCGGGCCCAAAAAAGTTTTAGGCCCATTTTCTAAGCTCGGGCCCAACCTGGCCCAAAATATGGGCCAAAACTTTGTCCAAACCCAGCCCGAAAGAAAATTGCTAAGCCCAAGCCCGACCCGGCCCAAATTAAATATATATAATATATATTTGATTAAAAATAAAATATATATTTAATATATAATTCGGGTCGGGCCGGGCCGGGCCCGGACAAAATTTTTTTACCTGAGCCCGGCCCGTTTACTAAACAGGCCTCATTTTTTTGTCTAAACTCATATTTCAGGCCTATATTTTTACCCGAACTCTCCCATTTTTCGGACGAGCCATCGGGCCGGGCCGGGTAGCCCAACCCATGATCACCTCTACTCATGATATTGATTTAAATAATAGTATAGAAACTTGTATTTTAGAGAAGTGACTCCGTTATTTTGAATTTTACCGATATTAGCCCAATTAACTAAAACCCATCAAAGGAGTAAGGAAGACACTTTGCGAAAATACTCTCTTTTCAATCCCCAGTGTCCACTGTTTTTATCGATTCAGTATAAAATTTCCCAAAAGTTTTCGATTCATAACAGGAAAACCCAAAAAACCAGAAATATCAACAACAAAGCAAAACGATGAAGATCATCCCTTTAATTTTGATGGGTTGTGGAGGTGTTGGACGCCAACTCCTCCAACACATTGTTTCCTGCAGATCACTTCACGCCAAGCAGGTACCTTTTTTTATTTCATTATTTCAATCTTTTCCCTTTTGGGGTTTTTTTTCCCATCAAAGTTGTCATCTTTACATTTTAGCTTCATTTGCATTGTTCAAGTTGGCCTTCTTTTTTTGGTTCATTGGGTGAATTGTTTGTGAAGTGAAACGAGTTAATGGAGAAGACATAACTGTACTGATTTTGGATGTGTAAAATTTAATATTCAGCTCTTGTTTTGCATTGCAGGGAGTTCATTTACGAGTTGTGGGAGTATCTGATAGTAAATCACTAATCATTGCATCAGATGTTAAACAAAAAGAGTTGGATGATAACATTTTAGCTGAAGTTTGTAGGGTAAAATCAGATGGTTCTTCATTGTCCAAAATTACTAGCTTAGGTAAATTTATATATATTTGTTTATCAGACAAGAGCTGCTCGCTTCTTTATTGTATTTTCATGGTATTACTAATGCTTCTTCGTTGAATATTAAATGTAGGTGAGTCTCAAGTGTTCTCCAATTCAGAATCAAGGACAAAAGTGCTAGACATTGCATCAATTCTTGGAAAATCAACAGGTTTTTTCTGTGTGGATGTTGACATTTTTACCCCAGAATTTGTAGTCATGTTATTAGATTTATTCGATGTGAAAAACTTAGTTTGTGGTCACCGAAATGTTTATGTTTTTTGTAATTTTGCCACAGGTTTAGCCCTTGTAGATTGCTCAGCTAGTTCTGAGACGATTGGAGTGCTAAAGGAAGGGGTCAACTTGGGTTGCTGTGTTGTTCTAGCAAATAAAAAACCTCTTACATCAACACTGGTAAGAAGCGCAGCTTCATTAGCATACTTGAATCAGTTCAATTGATTTTCTTTCTGTCATTAACATTTTCTCTATATATTTGTATGATTTTCATATCTATACCTTGCTGCTTGTCTAAATTGTTATGATGTTTGTTTCCCTCGTTCTGCAGGAGGATTATGACAAATTGGTTTCACATCCTCGCCGCATACGGCACGAGTCAACTGTAAGTGAAGTTGAAATGATCTCCTTAAAATGTTTTTTGCTTTACGTGCTGTGCAGATGCAGTTTGATATAATTGCACTGCATTGCAATGCTTCAAGCTTTTTCTACTGATTTAGTTTTTGTTGTTTGTTAGGTTGGTGCTGGTCTTCCAGTCATATCATCAATAAATCGCATAATTTCATCTGGGGACCCCATCCACCGTATTGTTGGAAGTTTAAGCGGTACAAATTTGTCAATGCATTGAGATGAATTTATACCATTAGATTTGTGGGTGGACTCTTGGTTTTCTAGAGTGTTATCAATTGCATACATTTTTAGTTTTGATTGGCCTGTATTATATATAAATCTCATATCGACAGGTACATTGGGTTATGTAATGAGTGAGGTTGAAGATGGCAAACCATTGAGCCAAGTCGTTAAGTCTGCTAAAAGCTTAGGATACACTGAACCAGGTATTTATAAAAATAAATTCGCCGTCTTTTCTCTATGCATGATTCATTTGCTCCCTTTTAAAAGTTTGGATCTTCTATTCAACCCATGTTATTTCATAGAAAGTATGATCCTACAAGATCTTTTAGAGTTGATATAAATGTAATGTTATTGCTTAATCTTGTCATTGCAGATCCGCGAGATGACCTCAGTGGAATGGATGTTGCCAGGAAGGTTCAAATATGAATATGTTCCCATGTTCTTGATTACTCAGATATAAATTGCATGCATTGCATTTATCAATATAAACCGTCTCTAAATATTTGTAAGTTTTGCACGGTAAACTTGAGGACAATTTGAATGTTTACTGTTCAATGATAACAGAAATGTGTAAAATATATATAACATAGGCATAAATACTAAATAGCCATTGTGGTCTTTTGCATAGGAAAACTACTATGACTCGGTTTGACCTAAACATATAAATTCTGCTAATGGCTGGAACCCTTGCTGCATAAATCGATGTATACCTGGACTCATGGATTATAGTTGGAATTAGTGACTATCCACCATCACATATTTTATTTATAAGTGATGAAATGGACTTTCATACTTGCATTGATGTTCTGCAGTGAATTTGATTTTGTTACTATGGAATTTTAATTATTGCTTCGAGTATGTGTCATTTAGTTTCAGTTTTCTGAAACAGGCTTTGATCCTTGCCCGACTTCTTGGGAAGCGCATTGACTTAGGTAGCATAAAGGTTAGTACCTGAACTCTCTATTGCTTTGAAGTTGTAATAACCATACCCCTTTTTCTCTTGGCTGATAATTATATCCATTGGGTATTAAACGTTATGCGGGTTAATATTTTGCAAATCTTGCAAAAATGTCCAATTAACATCTTTCTTTTGAATGGTATGACAGATTGTGGAAAAGAATTCTATTTACTGCAACTTTTAAAATTGGTTATTTCATAGAAATTTCTTTTTTACTGGTGTTATCCTGAATCCATTAAAGTCTTCAGTTTCTCATGGTCTTATATTCAAGTTGGCTCCCTTTATCAATTGCCAATTTGTTTTAAGTTGTTTTGATGGTTTGATCTTCTTTTATTTTTGGTAGATTGAGAGCTTGTATCCCGAAGAAATGGGACCTAATAAGATGTCTGTTGAAGACTTTTTGAATGGTGGTGTTGTAAAGCTTGATAATAATATTGAAGAGAGAGTTAAAAAAGCTTCACTCAATGGGAACGTCCTCCGTTATGTCTGCGTGATAGAAGGCGCAAGGTATTTGCATATTCATGTTACTCCTTTTTAAAACACAGATAGAAATGTTGATATGCATTCTTTCGAAGCCCATCTCGATGGATGGACAAACACCTGCAGATTTAAAAAGTTGTCGAGATTTGTTCTTCATATCTTAGGTCTGACATTGATTATGGATATCTCACATATAACCATATAGTCTTACACTGCTGAAACAACAAAACACTTTCCCAAATCGAAATGTGTAGAGGACTAAAAGTAGGTTCATTTACAGTGTTGATAATGTTTACTAAATCTAACCAGTCTTCTTTCGCTAACGTCTGTTTAAATATCCTTAAATTGGACTTGATTACCATGACCATCTGTTATGTTTCCGTCCCGAAACTTGCTTATAATCTAATGGTTCCTTGACCTTTTCTCTGCTTTTAGGTGCGACGTTGGGATTCAAGAACTTCCTAAGAATTTGGCTTTGGGAAGATTGAGGGGAAGTGACAATGTGGTAAGCTTACCTTTTTCTTTATCTTGTATCAGTTCCTTCTCTCAATTCAAAATTCTAATCTCCGTGGTCGATAATTTCTGAAATATCAGAAACCATACTTTGCTCCAATTTCCAAGTTATTAGATATGAAGTTGAAATATATTTCACCGGATGAAATTGCAGCTAGAAATCTATAGTCGATGCTATAGTGAACAACCCTTAGTTATTCAAGGCGCGGGAGCCGGGAATGATACGACTGCAGCCGGCGTGCTTGCTGATATCCTTGACATTCAGGATCTGTTTCCCTGAAAGAAATTCGAGGGAGTCTCACAACTCGAGTTTGCCATGTATTCCACCTACAAAAATGCAGCTAAGAGACTCAAAGTTTTCGAATGTCAGAATAATTTTTGGTCCGGAGCAAGCTTACTGAATGTTGTTAGGGGATGTTCCATGGTAAACAATGTGCAAAGCCTCCATGGCTCCGACTAAGCGTCCCCTTCAGTTTTTGAAGAACCTGCATACGTAATAAACTTAATGTCAGCTACAAAATTGTACCCCAAGCTATATCGGTTTTCCCATTTGGTATTTTAAAGCCTCTTAATTATCAAATATGTCATTTTACCCCTAAAAAAATGTGCCCCTTTCAATAAAAACATGACACGTATTACTTTTATGGGTGGTATCAAGATTTGACAAAATTAATAGTATAATTACCACTTTTGATTAAAAAAAAATTAATTACTTAAGTGAGAAAAGTGACATAATTTGAGGGTTAATTTTATATTTAAGTTTTAAAAACCGTTTTTCATATTCAAGTTAATTGGCTCATAATCTCTAGGGTTTTTTTTTTATCATAACATTTTTTTTCTATTAAGGAGAAATATACGAGTTTAAATTTAGTAATTAAATTAATTATAAAAAGTTATAAAATGGTCATCAATTTTTTTTATTAATGCCGTTAAATGGCTAATGGAAAGATAACATAATAACTTTTTAACACATTTCACGTTTAATATTTACATATTATATTAATTTATTCTTAATTTTTAAAAACTTAATTTTCAATATTAACATTATACTTATTTTTATCCTAATTTTTACATGAAATTATAATTTAATACAAATTAAAAATAAAAACAAAAAAATTTTGAAAAGAAAAGCCATGTTACTAAACAATCTCCAAATACATTACTTTGCTTATACTTCAAAAGGTCGATAATTTGATGTTGACAATTAATTTATTTTTACCAACTAAATTTATTGCTTGATATCTAGACATGGGTCAATTTGAACTTATGAATCTCCTGACTCGACTAAGTTTATTGTGGTTTCGATTTTGAAAGTTGATAATTAAAAGATATTTTCATTTAGTTTTTAATAATGAGGTTAATTGAAAGAGTGACGAGGTTCTATGTGTTCTTTAGAGAGAATAATAACGAAAACGATAATAACAAAAGTAGTTGGGCCAAATCAACGTCAAATTCTTCGAGTGCAAATCTTATGAAATCAATGAAAAGTGAATTGGCAAAGATTGAGTCATCTTAGTCGTTAGTGTTCAATCCAATGGCGGAGAATCAAAGTAATGAGAAATGGTGAAAATTATTATCTTGGGTATTTCCATTTTTTGCATATTATTTTTTATCAAATTTAGTTGATAATTTTTTTGAGCTTTTTGGTGGAAGGATCGTAAAGAAAAACTAAGTTGTAAGAAAAATAAAATAAAATTATACAATGTATAAATGTTTAAGAGATTAAAGTTGTTATTATGTCAATTTTAAAAACTGACACGTAATTTTTCCATTAGCCGTTTAACCGTTGATGACCAAAAAAAAGAAAAAATCGAATAATTAAATGACTATTTTCGTAACTCTTCATAATTAGGTAAAAAAAAAGTCAATAATTAAATAACTATTCACCCTTAACCTTAAATTTAATCTACTGTGCGATTAAAAAAAAATCTAAAAACCAATTTATAAGGAAACCGTTATAATGAGTCGATTTAAGTTGGTTTGCTTGATTTAACTGAGAAAAGAAGTAATGGATTATTTTGGGTTGAATGTCAAATGGATTTGGGTTCAAAATTTTGGATGGTTTGAGTTTTGAATAATGGGTATGTTTTTATTTAGGCTTGGGAATATTTTAATGGGTTTGGGTTGAAATACGAAAATATTAATTAAGTTCCTGTATTAAATTTATATTCAATTAAGTGTTAATAAAAAATAAATTAAGTTCCTCTGTTAATGGTTTTTGTTATTGACCATGTTGACCGTTAAAAAAGTTGACGGACCAATCAGAAGGTGATAACTTTTGGTTTAATATAATATTTTCCCATAAAAATTATTAAAAATCATAAAATTTGTCTGATCATTCGGTTAGGCCGATTAGATCAAAATCGATAAGGATACCAGTAAAAAGAAAGCCATTAGATTGGTTGACTCTTGAGCGGGGTGGTTGAATCGATTTTTTTAATATTTTATTTAATTAAACTAGACTAGCCGGCTGAATTGGCAAATCTATAGCCTGACTAGCTTGACCATCGGTCTAACTATACAAAAAAAAATACTTATATTTGAATTTGTTTTTATTAATTTTATAAATTTCCATTATCCAATTATTAGCATATGCCAATATGAAATATTCTGACCAAGATTTTCATAATTGGATTGATGGTTGAATTGATCAGGTTATCGGTTTGTCAGTTTGATCAGTGCTTTGAATTTGTTAAGAAATCAAAAAATAAAATAAAAATAAAAAAATCAGTTCAATCTTTTGGCTCCTAGGCCAACCAATCGAATGGCTTTCTTCGGATGGGTACCCTTGTCGGTTTCGGTTTAACTGGTCCGACCGACTGAGTTGGTCCAATTCATTTTTTATGATTTTGTTTATAATTTTTATAATTTTTTATTAATTTTTAATACTTTTAATCATTTTATAATTTTCAATAATTTTTTATGATTCGTTTTTAAAATTTTTTATATGTTTTTATAAAATTAATTTTATAATTTTTTATAATTTATTAAAATTTACTAATTTTTATTATTTTTATAATATTTATAAGTTATTATTATTTTATAATTTTATAAATTTATATCAATTTTAACAATTTTAATAATTAATTTTTTATGTTTTTTTATAATTTATTCTGATTTTTCTAATTTGTTAATTATTTTTATGAGAAAATATTATATTAAACTAAAAGTTGTTATGTGTCACATTTGATTGGTCCGTTAATATTTTTAAAGGTAAAAGTAGTCAATGACAGAAATAGTTAATGGAAAGGCTTAACTTATTTTCTTTATTAATAGTAGGTGTTTAATTAAGTACGAATTTAATACAAAAACTTGAATGATTTTATTCGTAGTTTCTTAAGAATTTTTTAGACATATAAACCTATTCATATTATTATACAAGCCTTCACATCAATTTAATTAAGAAATAACTTAAAAATTATTTTAAAAAAATAATAATTATTGATATAATTTTTTATTTTAATATTATAAAAATTTTAAATAAAATAATTAAAAATCAATATTTACCATTCCAATTATAATTTAATTGATATTTTTTCACATAATTTAATCTAATAATTGACAACCAACTGATTTGATAAGTTTTAATCAACTCCTTCAACCTATTCAAAACTAAAATCCAACTAAAGAAATCGAATTAATTAGATTATCTTAATTTCGTTTTAATCGAATCTTTTTACCCTATTTGTCAGTAGTTAATTACTAGAATAATGGTCAAAATTATGGCATCACATGGCGAACTTTTCTGTGTCTCATACGGAGACCAATGATATGAAAAGCGTGCAATATTTATTATGCCAAGTTCCGAGGGGAATCCCCCTTCTTCCCATGTGACGTCAAGTACTCAATTTCAGAATTAATATTTGGAATTAAACACGAGTTCATTGCATGCTATTTTTATATGCATGTTCAAATGTATGAAAAATGAATATTCGATAATAAAAAAAAAAGCTTAGGTTGGAGTTATTTTAAGTTGGGATAATTTAAATTTATTTGTAAGGTGTTTTTAGTAAGATTATCCATAATTCAAGTTATTTTATGTTAAAGAGTTACTTTGAGTTTGTGCAATTGTGTTTTTTTTTCTATTAGGTCCTGACTTTTTATAGCCAACTTGAGTTTGGTCGGGTTCATACCTGGGTTAATTAGGTTAAGTTTTCGGGTCAGAACGAGATCTCACCAAATGGCCAAATGGCCAAATGAAAAATTAATCTTTCGTGGATGCCTGAAACCATGAAAATGTAGGAAGGTGAATTACGTTGTTCATACTCTTCGTTTCTCTTGAAATATTTGTTATTGATATTCATATTCAATCATAAACTTAAAAAATATATATAAACATACTTAAGTTAGACTTGTATTTATATCTGAGACACTCAAGTTTGAGTAAGATAAAGGATCAATTGCAGTCATACATACACTTTTGGTTTCAACTCACCTAGCCATACGAATTTCAAAGGTTCTATGTAGTGAGAATCTTCTATCAAATCCAATACTAAATAAAGAAAAGGGCAGGATTGTCCTTTGGAGTCTTGATGTTGTATGGCAAAGTTATTCAACAGCATATCAACTTTAAGTTAAACACACAAAAAAATTGCATTTGATGGACAAAAATTATACAAATAATGTCAATTTTCATTGCTAGTTTGTTACAACAGGATCTTTTGCCTAGGTCACTAACCAAATACAGCATATAAAAATGCATGTCATACATGCACAAGATATCAAACAAATAACATATAAACGCACATCAGGAGAAAAACATAAATTAATCAAGTGGACTGACCTCGTGAAAGCCTAACATCAATGGCAGTCACGGGTGCAGACTCAGCGACGCCGCTTCGAAGATTATTGCAGAGGCAAAAAGTATCTTTCAATCCGCAATCCACCGGCCTGTATCAGCCACCACAAGGTATTGTAGAAATCATTACTTGAAATGACGGATTTAGAAGATAGAACTATATTTCGTTAAGCATAAGTTGGATTCAGAGCCAAGGCCTCTTGGTAAATCATGTCCTTCATCTGTTCTTCTCCCAATGGTTGCTGCTCAAAGTCGAAAGAAAACGGTTCGGGGCAGACTGGTTCATCAGATATGTCGTGTAATCTTTCGAGGTAAGGATGTGCCAATGCTTCTTCAACTGTATACAAACCAAGTATAAGAATTGAATAATTCATCTCAGCTATAAGATCACATAATACAGGATGGCTTTCAGTTTCATAATGATTATCAAACAGAGATCATTTTCTTCTATAAAAAAGGTCAAATAATTGTAGTTAATAAATTAACCTCATGCATTAATAAGAGCCTGATTGTAAATGTAGCACTTACCAGTAATCCTTCTGGTCGGATCAAATGTCAACATTCTGTCAATGAGATCAATGGCCAATGGATGAACATGTGGGAAAACTTCTGCTAGTGATTGGCGCGGATGTGCTGGGAGCTGCCTGATATATCTCCTTGCATCCTCGTTCCGGAGAAATCCAAGATCGGATTCAGTTGGTGTGCCGAGCAGCTATAAATCAAGGCATTGCTAAGTCATTATCCAAAGAAAGAAATAACAAAATCATAACACTATCACTAATCCTCAAATTTAAATCCCATACCACATTAAAGAATGCAAATTTATACAAGTTAGTGAGGCATCTTCAGCTACAAGTATTTTGTTTAAAGTATAAAACCCAAACTTTAGAAGTGTAGAATGCTGAGCTAATCAAAGGTATTATCAGCATGAAATCCCAATCAGAGAATTAGTTATAACATGTATCTTGTGTTGGAGATTATTTCAAAGATTCCTCATTGATCAATCTTTCCCCTTGTTGCAATTAGTGTAAATCTAGACCATGTTATTTAGAATGGTATTGGTAGCTCCTACTCAACTTACCTCAGTTAATAAACGCATTTGATGTACATGATCTTTGCCTGGAAACAGAGGCTTCCTATTCATGAGCTCCATGAAGATGCAACCAACAGACCAGACATCTATGGCAGCGGTGTAGTCTGAAGAGTTTAGCAATATCTCCGGTGCCCGATACCACCTCGTGACAACATATTCAGTCATAAACTCATTCTCAGCAGTAGGCCGAGCGAGACCAAAGTCGCAAATCTTAAGATCACAATTAGCATTCAGCAAGAGGTTGCTGGGTTTCAAATCTCTATGAATGACATTGGCAGAATGTATGTACTTCAGTCCTCGAAGAATTTGATACAAGAAATACTGTATACCACACAATAAAATGAAATAAAATCAACATGCACGCACATATATACACAAACATTATATCTGCCAAAACAAATAGAACTTAGCTGAGATTCTTTACATTTTTCTCCGATGTTCATTGAAAACATTGGAGAAAAAGATACAAATTAAGAGTTGAGCAATATGAAAAAATATACCTGGCAATGCTCCTCCGATAAACTCTGATTAGAGCGAATGATTTGGTGAAGATCGGTATCCATGAGCTCAGTCGCAATGTAAACATCAGTAAATTCCCTCCTTAAAGGCGGAGGAATCACATCTTTGATTCCAATAACCTGTTCATCATGCACAAATCTTTACTTCAGAATCAATTTAACATTAAACAAAATAGAAATTAAAAGGTCCAATTATGTGCTAAAAAATTGAGATTTAATCACTTTACTTCAAGTTGACATAATTTGACCCTCAACTTATAATTTTATAATGTTATTAATAAATCCAAACTGAAAACACTGTTAGATTTTCATGAATCTGTTAGCACTATTAACACTACAATCAAACAACAATTATACTCTTAACACTCTTATCAGCAGATGTTATCAATTTGGACCTTCTAATAATAGTATCAAATTATGTCAAATTAAATTAAAGAGATTAAATCTCAAATTTCAATAGTGGAAGGACTAAAACTATAAGTAGTTCAAATTGAAATTGCTGTGAGGGAAAGGAATTCTTGAACTTTTTGGCCAACGTTTTTAAATCTTTGAATTAAGGTTTCCATTTCGTTGACCAGTAATGATTTATTAGCCAAAAAAACCTTTTAACATTTGTGCTCTTTTACTCCTTTGTTGTCTTCTGCTAACAATAATACAATAGAAAAAAAAAAGCTTACGTTTTCGTGATCCAAATGTCGAAGGAGTTTAATCTCACGAAGCGTGCGCTTAGCATCCATGTGATTATCAAAAGCGTTGGCGATTTTCTTTACCGCAACCATCTCGTTTGTCTCCGAATTCAACACCGAGCTTCAAAATCCAAATATATGTATAAATCAAACATTAAACAACAACAACAAAGAAAAAAAAAGATTAACAAGGAGCAAAAAGAAATTATAGTAAAGAGCTTACCAAACGATGCCGTAGGCTCCACGACCGATCGGCATGATCGGAGGCCGATACTTAGACGTCACCTCGAACAAATTTCCAAAAATATTATACTGAATAAACTGACCTCCATGTGTATGAATCGTCGGAAAATCTCCAAATTGACCGCCGGCGTTTCCCGGAGCGACGTCAGCCATTTCGCTACTTTTTCTTTTTACTGCTTTGCTTATTGACTCGGTTTTTCGCTTCTTTGAGGAAATACAGAGAAGTCCAAAGGCTTTATATACAGAGAAAATTATGGAAAAAAATAACATAAAGTAAATTTTTGGTCAAATTTTAAAATAAGACATTGTAATATGTACTTTTTAATGCTTTAGTCCTTCTACTATAATTTGATCGTCTTTTATTTTACGAAATTTGTTGTTTTTCAATAAATTCTGTCAAATCATATATATTACCATGTTTAACCTCCAAAGTTGATGTGCACAGCTTATTTAATCAATATGTTTAACAATTTTAAATAAATAAAATTTAAAATCTTTTAATTGTATTTCAATTTTTTTTTAATTTTAACATATACTTTTTTATGTTTTTACAATTTTTTTACACGTCTATAAATTCTTTAAATTTTTTTAGTATTAAATATAAAATAAATTTTATTTAATTAATACATAAAATCAACTCGTGCAAACGAGAAAGAAACTAATAATTTGATATGCCTTATATTTTAAAAACATATGGTGATATTGCATATATATACAACTTGACATTCTATACACAATTTGATAAATATATATTTTTAAAAGTGGAAATTTTTTTGGCATATATAACTTTTCATGTCAAATTATTTGATGGAATTAATAAAAAAATTGGTTTAGGGAAATGGAAATATATGTATAAAATCATACAATAAGTACTAAATCAACTAAGAGCACTTTCTGAATTTGACCTAAACTTTTTGACAATTCAGTAAACGTTTGCGAGTCAAAAAGAGAGCTTCGTTTCGTCTTAACTACGAGGAAAGAGGAAGGAAAACGCGCGAGAAAACGAAGGACGCGTTTGATTGACGGCTGAGATTATAGCCGCCTCTAATCTACGGTCAAGACTTGAAAACGTTTTGTCAACGGTCTATTTTGTAGCTTGATGGATTAAAATTAAAATAATTAGCTTTTTTTTTATAATTATTATTTATCATATTATTAATAATATAATATTTTCATGAATAACACGTTTGTTTTAAAAATGCCCAAATCCCACTTAAATGGATAATATATATTGTTTTTGCTATTTAAATAATGGTTTTATAATATATCAAATAATTATTTATATATTTTAATATTATTATTTAAAATCATACAATAATGCAAAATATTATTGTACGATGATTTTTTTTATTTGCATGAAAAGTTTATTCGTCCTAAAATTAATTGGTATCTTTTATGAATAGATTTTTTTTTCTATATTTTTAGTAGTTTTGAAAATGTCAATGTCTTGAATTTGTGGGAAAAAAGGAAAACGTATATAAGTATATAAAATATGATATATTAATATTAAATATTGATGTTAGTTCAAACGTTATGATTTTGAGGTTTGTTGGAAAACCAGTTCCAACGTGTTTCAATATAATGACGTAAAAAAAGAAAAAGAAAAAGATAAACCTCATAGGTTCGGACAGTTTACTCCGTCCAACAATTTAGTTACAGATAAAATATTTACAGCTTGTTTGGTTGCCAATACACCCCTAATCGGTGGGCCCCACCTAATACCTCTCTAAGACGTCGTTTGGTTTGATGTATTGGTAATACGCATCTAATCCATTACCTTCTTAATCGGTGAAAACCACCGATTTCTATTCCCCCTCTTTGCCCAGATTAGCTACTGATTGAGCATCAGCTCCCTGATTTGCCCTCCCCCATCCCCTTGTTTCTCTTCTGTTCCTTCATCCGATTTCCTTCCTTATTTCTTTGCCCAGATTGTTGCTAGTTGTCGCTCCCTCCAAAAAGAAAAAGAAACAACGGCACCTTCGGCTCTGCCCAGTTTTTCTTCTTCATTTCTGTTTCCTCTCAAAACCCAGAAATCCTTTAAACCCCCAAAACCTCTAACTATAATTTGCAGTTCACAAGAACCCAAAAAACCCTCCAAAAACCCACAAAGACCCACTTCAAGGAACAGGAAAATAACACCATATGGGACTTCTAGGAGGTCAATTCTCAAGATAACCTTCACTCAGGAGCAGGTCAAGTTCACTGCTGGTGTTTCAGCTGACCCTCACGTGGGGATTATTGGTGGAGGAATGGCTGGTCTTCTTTGTGCTTTGAGCTTGGAGAAAAGAGGTGTTAAGTCCACTGTTTTTGACACAGTTGGTTCCTTTGGTTACCTTTCGTGCTGCTTTAATTTGGGTTATTGTTGTTCTTTAGGGTGTTTTGATCAATGAATTAAAAAATGTTTCTTTTCTTGTAATAATGTTTTTCTTTTCCCTACATGAGTATATGACAATTGGATTTTTTTTTGAATAAAAACAATGCATTTAATTTATAGAAAGAAATTCATTTTGTTAGTATGTTTTAGAACTCATGCATAAATTTAACTTTGGAGTTGCACAATTAATCTCTGTGATGAATAGTTGTCTCTAAATTTCTTGTCATATGACAGAAGAAGAGAAGGCCTCTTTTTGTTTGTGTATTCATTGCACTCAAATATTCTTCTTCTGTTAAGAGAAACTCCAGTCTTCAATGAAATTAAATTGTGAATTTGGCATGCCTAAGCTAATATAATTCAACCCTTTCATGTGATTTTCCGGTACCATTCTTCTTTTTAATGCTCAATAGTTTAGTTATGGGAGGACAAGTTTAGAAGTTCAACCATTTGCATTAACATTGCATAATGTAGTTTGGATAATTGCAAGTGATGTGGTTTCTTGTTGTCTTTTGCCGTAAAAGGGAATGCATGGTTTGGGAGGAAGAATGGGAACTAGAGTCATTGATCCTCAACAACTTATATTTGACCATGCTGCTCAGTTTTTTACTGTCAGTGATTCTCGGTTTTCCAAGCTAGTTGATTATTGGTTGGAGAAAGGCTTGGTTCGAGAATGGCAAGGTTTAGTTGGTCAGCTTGAATTAGGTGGCCGGTTTGTTCCTCTTCCTTCATCACCACCAAGGTTTATAGGTGTCAATGGGATGCGCCCTTTAGCCGACTCTTTGCTTTCTGAGGTGATCACCTTCATTTTCGTTCTTGCTGCTTATTCTGATCTTTTTAAAGCTTTATTATTAGTCGAATGGAAAGGTTATACTTTGTGAAACAAATAAATTACTAATTGTCTAGAGTGGTGCCTTTCATTATTGGACCCTATTGTCTCAAGTGCTTAATTGGGTTGACATTTTAACAGTGGTTATATCTGAGTAAGTTAGATGCTTGGTGCAGACTTCTATGGTCAATGTAGTGAGACCTTGTTGGATAAGTAAGCTCGAGCCATTTAACGGGATGTGGCGCTTGAGCGAGAATGGATTTAATGATGTAAATGTAACATCTATTTGTATGTCTATATATATATTTATTTATTTTCCTTGCTGTTTGGTTTCCTTCATGAATCCTTTGCTTTTGACATAGAGATTAATGAAGAAATGTTGTGGATTTAATGATGTAGATTGCAGACTATTTACAAAGTGATGGAGCATGTCCTGAAGAGTTTGCTGTTGGCTTAGAGAAGGAATTTGAGGCAATTGAAGGACATGATATTGGACAATTTGCACTTGCAGGGGTTGAGTCATCCTTAAAACAACACAATGAAATGTCAGCATTTCAACTTGCCACTTAAAATCTCAATCTTCAACCTTCAAAGATTCCTGCAACAGTCCCACAGTATGATTTTCTCTTGCCCTAGGAAGATTTTGCAAATAGTGAGATTCGAATCTAGACCTTCTGGACGACCATATGAACCAAGTGAACTGAACTACATGTTCTTGCTCTTGGCGGCTGACATTCCTTACCAATGGCTCTGATGCAATCCGTCAGCTATAAATCGAATATCAAGGTTCGCCAAGCTCCAATCACCGTGATTGTAATCTATCTAGACAAACACCGAGGCTCCTTTTGTAATAAAAGAACCAAGCAGAATGCCATGGGTTGCACGGTGGCCCCGGTCGACATCTATTCCTTCAATGCAGATGGAGGAGATGAGGATCTGCTTCAAAAAATTACATGAAATACAATACAATGACTTGGTTCCAAGTAAGCTTTAAGTTATGTATAGGAAAACAGAAAAATCATATAGGTGGGATTGGTTAAAGTATAGAGTTTTTAAGGTAAATTATGTCAGTCAAGGATATAGGATTGATTTAATCTTTTGTTTTATCTCTTTATTCTTGTCTTTTGCCTTTTCTGAAGCTGATATCAAATGTCAATGGAAGAAGAATACCATTTTTGTATTGTTTAATTCCGTGTTCATAGTTTATGTATAGAAACTTGGGAAGATGAAAACGATATTCGATTCAATTCTATGTTGATAAAGGTTTGAGTTTTTGAGAACATGATGTCCTAAGTAATTTTTATTATCATAAAAATTATAATTTAATTTTGAATCCTAATTTTTGCCTTTTACGAGTCGAACAAGCGTAGTGCTGGGTAAAATATTTATCTCTAAATGCATGTAATTTTGAATAATTCAATTATTTATATGAAAATGCACCTATGAATTTCTTTTCATCGATTTAATTTAAAAAAAAATAAGGTAATATTTTAGCATTACGAAAATTAAAGAGATTGTTGCCAAAATTACTGGATACGCTCTCATTTGTTGTTCTTAATGTTATAATGTGAGTAAATTTTAAAAAATATAATAAAATTAAATTGAGTATTTTGTTTATTTCCAAAATCAAATTATGTTTTTATTAAGAATTTTATTAAATTATATATTTTAATTAAAATATGTTTAATAATAATTATGTTTAAATATGATTAAAATATTTATTATTGATAATAATAATCTTATTAAAATTTAAATAACAATAACAATAATTATTTACCAAAATAAATTTATGCTAAGGGTATTCTAGTCATTTTAGTTTTTTCCACTATGCTATTACACCTCTATTCCATTCAACCAAACACAAGATTACTATTACGCATCTATTCCATTACATTCAACCAAACAGTTGATTTGCTATTACACCTCTAATCCAATACACCTCTAATCCAATACACTTCTAATCCAATACATCTCTAATCCAATACAGCGAACCAAACGCACTCTTAGGGTTGTTGGGACAGTTGATTCGATTAACAAATTAATCGAAATAAAAAAAATATTTTAACCGTTAATCAAATTGAATATTTTTTTCAAAGTTTTTGAACCAATTAAAAATTTTCGGTTAATTTGGACAGCTAATCGAATCAACTAAAAGTTTTATATTTTATTTTTAGTTGTTCAAATAAGTTTGAAACATGAAAAAAATTATCATTGCAATGTTATTTTTCCTTGTTTTTAATTAAAAAAGAAAGCAAAAATAAGAAGAAAAAAAACAACACTAATTTAAAATCATCGTAACAAACACTACATTGAAAACAAGAAAATTTGAGGCTTGAGTGATGAAATGAAACACAAAAAAAAAAAAATCAAAGAAGTCAAGAAGAATAGAAGATGGTTTGGTGTCAAGCAGCACCCACCTAGACTTTGTTTTAAGTTTGATGATGGGAAGGAAAAAGAATTAGGGCTCTTTTAAAAAAACAAAAATATGTAAATCTATTATGATTTTAAGCCCATTATAATAATTTGTATAAATCCAATTAGTTTTAAGTCCATTCATTATTTTTTATATTTTGGGCTTCCATAATATATTAGATCTATTTGACACATTGAGCCTATAATAATTTATTATTAATAATTTTCGTTAACCGCTTAATTTGTTTAATTATTTCGTTTCGAACCAAATAAATCATTATTTGAATTTTCAAAACCCTTAACCGATCCCCAATTGAATTAGATTCGGTAGCCAACCTATTAATCGAAATAATTCAATTCGGTTGGTTAATTTGGTTAAAACCAAATTATGCACACCCCTAATTTCGATTGAAATTGTAAAATTGAAATAGTAAAAACTATGATGTTTTGGGTTCAAATGGCAAAATACGTATGTGTATTTTTCTAGATTTTATAAAAATTTAAAAATAATGGGTTTTTGGTAATTTCACAACTGAGATGAGACTTGGTTGATGATAAATACTAACCCAATCATACAAACTCTTAAATAATAGTATATAATTAATTATTGGCTTAACTCACGAATTGGTATCTCAACACTCTTTTTTCCATTTTGGTATTTTTTTTTGTCATAAGTGGTACTTAACTAATTTTTTCTTAAGATGGGACCTCCATTAGTCAAGTTGTTAAATCTTTTTTTTTTAAAGCTTAACCCATATTATTTTTTCTTTTACATTATTTCTCTCTTTATTTTTTTTCATATTTTCCCCTCTCTTTTTTTATAATGTATGGCAATACCAACGATGCTCGAAATTCATCATTCTATGATTGAAATGTTGGCATTTAACTTTGTTTTTGAATTTCATCGGCTGCTTGCTCCACCTGACGAGATTGAAAAAGTTATTTCATCGATTAGAACTAGTGTTTTCAGAATCATATCGAAACGGTCTGTCGAATCGAGAACCAGTTGGGATACCAGTTCGAAATAGGGCTTAAATCAATTGACTCACAAATCGATATAGGTTGGTTGAACCATGCTAAAAAATTGATCTGGTTTTCTCTATCTTTAATTTTTAATGTTCTATTTTTTATGAATTTTTAATAATTTATTTGATCGAACGAGAAGAATTGATCAAATTGAGAACCAATGACTTGTTTAGTACGACCATCAGTCCGATGAATAAAAAAATAAAGATATGCTATATGAAAATTTTTAATTGGTTATATTATTTAAGTAATAGATTTAAACAATTTAACTAATGATTGAGCTCACAGAGGTATGGGAAAGAAAAGTAGTTTAGGTACCAATTGTAACAAAAAAAATGTTTACGTACCAAAATGGGGAAAATGCATAGTTTAGGTACCAATTTATGTTTTAAGCTTCTTTTTTAAATAAACTTAATGGTTTGACTAACGGAGGTATCAATTTGGGGAAAAAAGTAGTTTAAGTACCACTTGTGATAAAAAAAAGTTTAGGTACCAAAATGGGGAAAAAGTTTAGTTTAAGTACAAATATGTAAGTTAAGCCATAATTATTTGGTGCACGCGATAAAAAGTTTAACTCCATAAGTGGGTTGAGATTTTGTCATGTATCATTTAGTTTTAAAATAAATAAATAAAACATATGATAAAATCTCAACATCGCTTATGGAATAAAAACTTTTTCCTAACCATTTATCAAATAATGACTCGTAGTATGTATATATATACACAAAGAGAGGGAGAGAGATTATTTGAACTTATTTGGTCTATTGAACCGAGGGCCTTCTAGCATTTTTTCCCTTGTATAATGCTATTCATACAAATGAGTGTTTCTTTCTCTCCCTCCCTCCCCCCCCCCTTTCTCTATATATTACGTAATAAAAGTAAGGATCTTTTAGTCATTTCCCAATTGAATTAGTGTCTGATTAACTTGTAACACAAATTCAGTAAAAAGCTAAAATAGAGTATATAGTATATACTAGACTATATATTATTTTCCTTTTATCTATGGTCAAATTCTACTATTAATCCTTGAACTATGCACAAATTTTAGATGTAGTCCCTATAATTCAATTTGGTTACTTTAGTACCTATACTTTTATGAATTGGTCAATTTTAGTCTATATAATTTTTTGAATTTTGAAATTTTAGTCCTAACCCAAACAATAGTAGTTAAATTTGTTTGGTTAAATTATGCAAGTAGTCATGTACTGTGTACAAAGTTATACATTTAGTCCATATTCTTTAATTTGACTATTCTTAGTCCTCATACTTTTTTATTTTAAAATTTTAGACGTGATGCAAATGATAATTGTTAAATCCACAAATTGGCTCTTTTGTGAGTAATAGGTGAAAATAACAAGATGGCATAATTTTACACATGTGATAACATGTTTGTTGCATAAGTTTTAAAAATAGTATAACTTAATAAATTTAATAGCTATTGTTTTGACTATTTTGTTAGGACTGAAATTTCAAAATTCAAAAAATACAATAACTAAAAATGACTAAATTAAAGCATATGAAATAGACCTACAACTTATGCATATATTGACTAATAGCAAAATTTAACCTTTACCTTTCTAATGAGCCCAAAAAGCAAAAACATGGTGAGGAAAAATTAAGGATTACAACAAGTAGGATATTTGTAAGATTTGTGATATTTGAATTTGAATTTATGTTGGAAAATTTGACTGTTGTGTCCCATTTCATGTTTGAACAACGATTAGAACAAGCTAATGGAGCAACCAAAGATTTTGTGTTGGCATATTTGAACTTTAAATGTCTTGTGTTTTGATCTTGATGTGTAGCAAATAGATAAGCATTTTGTGCATAATCAACATTATCTACTTGTGTAACTTGGAGAAAGAAGCATAGAGATTTGAAGTGTTGGATATGCTTATCATTATCCTTTTCTTTATCTTTTAAGTGTATCCGAAGCTGACGAGAGACTTGCATATGAAGGAATTTATGAGATAATTATTGGGGATAATTCAAGTGATAAAATCACGCTTTTAACTGAGAGTTTTAAGCTTATCAAAATACCACTAGAGAGACTATTGTATCAACCTATAAGTAGGTAGCATGTTATGTTCTTGGTAAAAAAATTTAGAGTGTCTTTTTCAATTGCTTTGTTAAATATTATTGGTTGTGAGTTTGACACTCCCTTTAAGTTTTCATTAGAGAGTTTACATTGATTGTAAGTGAGGTATTTGGAAGTATCATTTGCAATCATTTGGGTTTGACTTTAGGGGTGTAATTATTTATTGTGAGAGGGTAGATTGGACCTAAGCTAATAGTTGTATCGTGTTAATTGTTTAGTAAAATTATTCTTTGAGCGAGTCTCCACGAAGTAGGTTTTTTTTATAGAATTGCATTAAAAAATACTGTGTGTTATTTCTCTCCTTACTTTTCTTCTTGTTTTACCTTTTATGAAGTATTTGTCTCAACATATGTTCGAACAATAGTTGGTTGAAACAAGTGCAAAGTGAGGGCTTTTTCAATTGGTATTAGAGAAGGCTTCAGACATACGTGAATGTGATATTGTGTTCGGTTTGCAACTATAGAATCCATTGATACAATTAAGGATAAGTTGATGAATTATAACAAATCCATGAAAAAGTTTTCTAGAAAGGGAATGAATCCAGATGTTGAAAAGAGCATCAACTATATCAAGAAGATCCATATGAAAGATGATAATTATCAGACCAAGAAAAAGTAAATTCAATACTACAAATGTAAGGGATTTGGTCACATTCAATCTGAATGTGTTAACACCATTAAGAAGAAGCAAAAGTCACTTGTTGGGAGTGATGAAGAGTTTTGTGATTTTTCTAATTCAGATGAATATTTGATCAATTATACTACTTTTACTGCCACTACTCCAATTCATGTTCCAATAGATTGTGAAACAGACAAGGACTTAGATCATGATGTTGAGCCATATGATTCAATTAAAGATGTTTACTATGAGATGATAAAGAAGATAAAAATGGTGTGCCAAATAAATGACTCACTGGGAGAAGAAATCATCAATCTTAAAAGGGAGAATGCAAGTGTAACACCCCTTACCCGTATCCAACACCGGAATAGGGTACGAGGCATTACCAAAACACATACACTTGTAAACGTATTTAACCGAGTTATAAAATTTCATCAAAATTAAAACTTTCAAAATAATTAACATGTTTCTATAACTTTTCACAATATATCCTCAAAATATTATAATCATAATAATTAGGGCCTGCGAGACCCGATACATACTCATGCAATTTAATGCTTCATTTCCATTTCATTCAATTCGCAATTTCTCATGCTCATAATTTAAATCATATCACTAGCAATTTCCATTTAATTCACGTGCAATTCAATGACATCAAATTCAAAACTAATACGTATTTACCATTTAACTCAATGTTTATTGATTATACCATTCAATAACACATTTATGAAATTCTCAATTTAGCAATGAAAATATCACTTTAGTTTGAATAACAACATCGTCCTGATATAAATACACTACCACTTATCCATTTACTTTAATTCTTTTGGGCCCATTTGTCACTTACCATCCTTAATCAAATTAGGGAACGGTCACGGAAAATTGAGTACTTCACTTTCACTTTGCCATAGTATAACTATGGTCTTACGTATGATCACTTATCACTTGTCCCTGATCAGATAAGTGTAGCCACCTATCACTTTGTTTTTTGATCAGATAAGTGTAGCCACTTATCACTTTGTTTCTTGATCAGATAAGTGTAGCCACTTATCACTTTGTCTCTTGATCAGATAAGTGTAGCTAAAGCTATCACTTATCACTTTGTCTCTTGATCAGATAAGTATAGCCGAAGCTATCACTTATCACTTTTCACTTGTCACTTGATCAGATAAGTGTAGCCGAAGCTATCACTTATCACTTTGTCACTTGATCAGATAAGTATAGCCGAAGCTATTACTTATCACTTTCCACTTGTCACTTGATCAGATAAGTGTAGCTAAAGCTACCACTTATCACTTTGTCACTTGATCAGATAAGTATAGCCGAAGCTATTACTTATCACTTTCCACTTGTCACTTGATCAGATAAGTGTAGCTAAAGCTACCACTTATCACTTTGTCACTTGATCAGAAGTACTCAAATCCGGCGTTCCGCTTAATTTGATCATTTATTCATATATCAGGCTTACCAACATGTGTTAATTCATAAACCATTCATGGTATTATTTCATGCCAAATCATATACTGAATATACCATACACACATACTATGAAACTTTATTTTCACACATGAGCTTAAACCATGACCAATAATGCACAAAAATAAGCATCATTCATATTTCATCGTTTATGAGTTATAATCAAACATATGACCATTTATACACGAATCATTCATATATTTCCCAATTTTCCTCCTCCTCCTCTCCATTCCACATCCTTAATGTGTATAACACACTTAAACAACATTAACCATAATTTCAATATTCACTAACATGTATATTCAAAGCTGTTTATCCGAGTCAGAGTCACTAAATTATTTTTATCCGGAGCTACAGAGCTCCAAATTAAGATCCGTTAATTTTCCCTGAAACTAGACTCACATATCTTCATACCATAAAATTTTCATAATTTTTGGTTCAGCCAAATAGTACAGTTTATTCTTTAAAGTTTCCCCTGTTTCGCTGTCTGACAGTTCCGACCACTCTTCACTAAAAATTAATTATCTCATTGTACAGAATTCGGATGATGTTTTAGCTTGTTTCTTCTAAAAATAGACTCATTAAGGATTCTAACCATATAAACTATAACTCATAATCATTTTTGTACAATTTTTAATGATTTTCCAAAGTCAGAACAGGGGAACCCGAATTCATTCTGACCTTGTCTGACAAAATCTATTATATCTCATGATTTACAATTCCATTGCTCACATCATTTCTTTTATAAGAAACTAGACTCAATAAGCTTTAGTTTCATATTTTATTCATCCTCTAATTCAATCTCTACAATTTTTGGTGATTTTTCAAAGTTACACTACTGCTGCTGTCCAAAACTGCTTTAGTGCAAAATGTTGATTTCCATTTTGCCCCAAATTTCACAGTTTATACAATTCGGTCCTTTCTCAATTAACCCCTCAATTAATCTAATTTTCTCAATTAGTACTTTACTAGACATTATAAGTTGTTACACAACTATTGAAATTCAGAATTTCCACATATAACTCTATCTTCAAACTCTTTTACTATTAGGTCCCAAACATTCACTTTCTATTCAATTCTTTCAATAAAATCAGCATATGAACAATTTAAAGCTCTAATTTCATGCTAAATCATCATATACTTCCAGCACATATTCATATCAACTTTCAACTTCTTTCATAAAATCAAAAACTAATGGATTTAACAAGTGGGCCTAGTTGTAAAAGTCATAAAAATACAAAAATTTCAAGAAATAGTCAAGAATTGAACTTACTTGTAATAAAAATATGAAGAACCAGCTTGAAGAAGCCCTTCCATGGTGTTTTAGCTGATGAGAATTCAGAAAAATGAAGAGAAATCTAGATAATTCCACTTGGGTCCTAACTTTATTAAGCAAATTTTCCAATTTTCCAATTTTGCCCTTAATTCTCCTTACTTTCTTGCTGATTTCATGCCTCTGCCGTCCAGCCCAAATAGACCTTGGGTCTATTTGCCTTTAAAGCCCTCTTCCTTTTATCATTTAAGCTATTTAATCATTTCCCAAAATTTTGCATTTGTTACAATTTAGTCCTTTTTGTTCAATTAATTATCGGAACTTTAAAATTTCTTAACGAAACTTTAATACTAACTTTTTAACACTCCATGAATATTTATAAAAATATTTATGGCTCAGTTTAAAATCCCCGAGGTCTTGATACCTCATTTCGATTCTAATTATTTTAATATTTATTTCTAGTGCACTATTCACTATTTCAAAAATTTTCCTAACTTCATATTTAACTTATACTTACTAAATTAATAATATTTTCTACTCATTTTTTGAATTTAGTGATCTCGAATCACCGTTCCGACACCTCTGAAAATTCAAGCCATTACATTTTTTTTTTCGTCGGATTTGTGGTCCCGAAACCACTGTTCCGACTAAGCCTAAAATCGGGCTATTACAGCAAGGCTCGAAAAGGTGGTCCAAGAATCAGATGTTGCTAAAAAAACATCATTCTTAAATGGAACAAGGAAACTACAACATAAGCAAATTTGGATGAGAAAAGATCAAACAAATTTGAGTTATAAAGATCAATAAGTTATTGATGTTCAAGTGAAGTATAATGTTTCAACTTATGGAGATCATATTGGATATTTATTGAATATTGAACAAACTTCATTTAGATTTCGTGGAAAAGATTTCCACGAGCTACAACCCCTATTGTTAATGATGTAGCATTTAATCTCATCTTTTCTAAACATAAAGCAATCTGATTGGGGATGAATAGAGTAAATGAGAGTAATGATGCTAATTTGGTGATATTGTCTATTTTGATTTATAATTATGGTTGGTTTAATTGTGCTTGTAAAAGGATTTTCGATATGGTGGGTGAATTTATTTTGGCAAGTTGTTTTATTTGGTTTCTAATAGGATTCAATGGTGAATGGAAGTACATGCTAAGGGGAATATTAGTCAGATCATGAAGAAAACGCTTATGTACCAAATCCAATTATAATAGAAAGTGAAATAGAGCGAAATGTAACAAATAGGCAGGCTTTAGTTGAAAAAATTGACTCAATAAATGGAGATCTCCTAATCAGGGAGAGCTCCTTTGGCATCTTCCAACAAGAGGGAGGAGAAGTAGCAGTAAATGTTCAAAATAAGGATGAATAATGTTGATGACTGCTACATTATGTTTTGCCAAAGGAGGAGACTAGGTGCAACAAATGGAAGCATATGGTCAAGAGTTTTACTTTGATTTGATGAGAGTATTTGCCGATTTGATGGTGTTGATTTATGATGGTTATGGTATTTGTTTTGATTTAGCTTAATTTTCATGCTCTACATGTCTTGAATTTATGTTTGATGACTTTAGTGCATGTTTGGTTGACTATGTGATGAACAAACTTATTGACATGTGAAGTGATTGTTCTAGCATGGTTCTAACATATTCTATTTCTCTTGGAATTTGACTTGTTTGGATTGTGTGTTAATCACTTTGTCCAGGGTTTTGTCAAAATGCAAAAGGGAGAGATTATTGGAAACTTTGATTGCCCTATCCTATTTCATGTTTAAACAACAATTAGAATAAGCTAGTTTGGAGTAGTCAGATTTTGTGTTGGCATATTTGACCTTTAAATGTCTTGTATTCTGATCTTGTTATGTAATAAATGAAGAAGCATTTCGTTCATAATCAGCATTATCTACTCGTATAACTTAGAGAAAGAAGTAGAGAGATTTGGAGTGTTGAATATGCGTATCGTTATCTTTATCTTTTAAGTGTATCTAAAGCTGATGAGAGACATGAATATGAAGGAATTTATGAGATAATTATTGGGGATAATTCAAGTGATAAAATCTCACTTTTAAGCTTATCAAAATACTATTAGAAAGACTCTTGTATCAGCCTATAAATAGGTAGCATGTGTTCTTAATAGACAGTTTTAGAGTGTCTTTTTCAATTGCTTTGTTGAATATTATTAGTTGTGTAGTTCGATGCTCTTTTTAAGCTTTCTTTGGAGAGTAGTTTATATTGATTGTGAGGTATTTGGGAGAATGATTTGTAACAAATTGAGTTCGATTTTGGGGTTGGAATTATCCATGTGTAAGAGTATAGATTGGGCTTAAGCGCCAATAATAAAATTATTCTTTGAGTAAGGTTCCGCAAGGTAAAAACACGTATATAAATTTGAATTCATTTATTAGTATTTTTACCCAAATCAAATAGCATTATAGTTTGATATTCCAATATGGGGCGCTTACGGTGGGCTGTTGAAAGCATGGCAATTAGGGGCCGCACGGTTGTGCTTGAACTCATGCCTGGAGCTGCTGTCCATAATGCACTGGCAAGAGAGATCCAGAGCTTGCAGCGACGAGAGTGGACGACGAAAATCAGCCATGTCTGTCGGGAAGGAAATTGAGTAGCTGCTACTGCTTCCGGTCGGCAATTGGGATTAGTTCTACTCCAACAACCGCCAGATAAAGTTGCAAGCCACTCCACGATGATTTTCTATAAAAAAATATAAAAATTAAAGTAATAATTTTAAGAAATAAAACATATAATGTATTTGGATATTAGAAATTGAACCATTTTTCAGAATAATAAAGAGAATTTGAATAACAGTTTCAACTAACTAATTTGGTATCAGCAAAAGAAAAACAATATCCAATATCCAAATACATATATATATCCTCTTTTAAATACTAATAAAATACATTATTGAAATCCAAAAAAAAAATCCATTAACATCAAATATGGAAATGAATGTCCATTTAATTTCATTGGACCTAAATAAAATAAAACCCACACTAAAATACCATTTAACTAGTCGTTAACATCTAACAACAACTCACCTAAATCCATCGTCAAACTCAAGGGCGAAGTCATAAAATGTTCTGGAAGGACCGGAATTAAATTACACTTTTTTATAATTTTTAAAAGAATAAATTAATTTTTTATCATTTTGAGACCAAAGTATAATTTTACGATTATTAATTTAAGATTTTATAAATTAGAAAAGGCTCTATATAAAAAATTCCAATTTAAGAGGCACCCTTATGAAACCCTAATATTAAATTTAAGATAAATTAAAAATTAGTCTTTTTCAACTTAGATTAAACTCATTTATCTAATTTAAAAAAGAGTGTTTGATTCTCATTGGTTTATATAAATTTTATACGTAAATAATCTTATTCGTATGAATTCTATGAAATTAACTAAATTTAAATAGAAGAGAGAACGAAAGCAATTTTCTTTTTCCATAATTCTTTACAGGCCCAATTCCAACAATTTCAAAATTAATTATTTTTTACCTAAAAAACAAAAATAGTTAATTTTACTTAAAAGCTCAAATGTGAACTAAGATTTTGCTTTTTAAATTTTATAATTTTAAATATATTCATAAGTAAAATTATCCATGGACCAGGTTAAGTCGAGTTTAGGTTGGACTCTAACAAAATTTTAAGCCTGATTGCTAGGCTCGACGTAAAAAATGGGCTTAAATTTATAGTCAAACTTGGCCTAGATGAAATTCTAAAACCTAAGCCTACCCGTATTAATTTTTTAAAATTTATTTTTATATAAAAATTTTAAAAAATATAATACACTAAAAATATTAAAATAAAAGTTTTCCAACAAATTGAAAATAAATTAAAAATACTTAAATAACATTAAAATAAGTGCACCTTAACAAACAAATGTCTCAAAAATAGTAGCAAAATTAACAATAGAACAAGTGTTATACAATATCCAAACATTAACAACAAAATAGTAGTAACATAATAGTGAAATGATAACAAAAAACACAATAAAGAGTGAGAAAATAACAGCAAAAACAGGAGAGTTCTTTTATTGAAATTTTGGGCCAGGATGAATTCGGGTCAAGAAATCTTACTTGAGGTTTGACCCGTTTTCCAAACGGACATTATTTTTTTTCCTAAATCTATTTTTCAAACCTGTATTTTTACTCAAATCCTACCTTTCGAATCACTCTATCCATTTACAACTCAGCTATCTTAAATATTAAAATATTTAAATTCAACTTTAGATATAGATTAAATTTTCAAAGCTGGAATCAATAATGATGAATTATGGAATTTATCATTGGCGTTGACGTGGTTCTTTTCAAACCAATCAAAATTTGAGGCATACCTATGGGGTTTCAAGGTGACAATGCCAGCTTTCCTACTTGTAAACTCACAGTATGATGACGAAAAGAATAAGTAAATAAACTTGATAGCCTATCAATGATAGGGTTTTTATTTTATTTTATATCGTTGGATTGGGTCGTATCATGGGCAATATAAAAAAAAGTGCAAAATTATGATTTTCATCCTTGTATTCTATTAAATTTGAGTATTTAATATTTTTATTTTAGTTTTACATTATTTAATATGTTTACTATTAGTCAAAACCATTAACATCCTTAATCATTTCATTAATCGACCTATGTGGAGCTTTTTAAAAAAAAATAAAAACATAAAATGGGAACCCAAAATTTCTGATATCAAAAGGGTAAAGTTATGGATTCAAGGATTGTTATTTTCCAAATAATAAAATTTTTTATTGCACAGCATTAATTATGATAACAAAAATTAAGTTATGTCAAATTAAAATATAAATACTAAATTTTTATAATATAAGAACAAAAATTATAATTTAATTAAAAAAATTATAAACCCTTCGAGTTGAGATAGTAACAAGGTTTCACTCTCCTCAGCTCCGACACAAATATTACAACTCCTGTCTCACCCTACCCCAAACCAGACTTTCAGAAAAAGGGAAATTAGCAAAAATATCAAATAAAAACTAATCGAAAATTTCAGTTATTTTGCATCCTAAATATGTGACATCCCAATCCAAGGCCAAGCCAAAAGATTATTGCTATTATAAAACAATTGGGAAGCAAAGCAAAAGGGAACACTTTTTGCTACGATTGGCTATTAATGTACTTTTTCAGTTTTTTGAGTGTGGATGGGGATGTGTGGCTGTCCCCTCGATCAACATTTTTAGTTGCCATTTTTGTACAATCTCACACTTTATTGGACTACAATTCTTCAGCATTAAATTGGTTAGCTTTACGAGGAATAATAACCTACACTTACTTTTATTACAATTTGGTGGGGATGTGTGGGTCCAAAATTCCTTCTCATTATGAATAAAACCAAGCTTTAGAACTTTATAGAAAAAAAAAGGACTTTCCTGTTTCAGGTTTTGTACCAAAAGAATCAAATTTTACCTGATGGAATCTGCTTTCTAATCTACATGAAATGAAAAAAGAAAAGTTTTAAACGCACCGAACAAGTTCCTGATGATATGCCTTTATGCACCACATAAGAATATATGAAAGTTGTGGTCCTACATGCCTTAATGCTAGACAGAGAGAATATACTCTTTTTAGTTCACGGACCAAGTCAGAAACTACCATGTCTTAATGTATATTGAATCAATATTTAAATTATTATTGTAATCGCCGTCGTTGTGGTACAATTGAACTTACGACCGACTATGTTGAGGGGTGTTGATGGTGTTACTGGTTGAGGCAGCAAAACATAGACTGTGGACTGCTGTTGTGTTTTGAGGTTTGGATGGAAGAATGGCAGTGGCGGTTGAAGGAGGGGTAGCTGAGAATGAGAATCTTGATGATGCTGCATGAGAGAACAGTGGCATTAGTGTAGTACTGACCTGACCGTGCATTTGCCACGGCCAATCAGGGACACGTTGTGGAGGATCGAATTCAACCGGTTTCACCATTGTTCTTTCCTGGAAAAAACAAATCAAAATTGCGTTATCATCTTGTCCATTTTTTGCTTCTTTTAGTAGGTGGCATCTGGCATGTTAACATCTTGCTCATAAAAAAAAACACGATATTATTGAGATTATGATGTGTGTGTATATATATATGGATCCTGAAAATATAGCTAATGACATATTATATGAGCATGTTTTCCATTAATAAATATTCCAATCTACGACTAAAACCCTTCAAACTTTCAAGTCCTAATAGAGAATATTAAACACCGTTCATTGCACATGAAAATAAGTTCACATCAGCAGCAAAGTTATGGCAGAATCAACTCAACTATAACAACATGGGTTGATTTACCAAGTAATAGGAAATTATCGCGGTGAGGACGTGAGCAGTTTTTTTTTTGGTGTAAAGTCCTAATGATGAAAGGATTGAACAATGTTTAATGATTTAGAAGCTAAGCGATGAGGTGTACCTCACTAGGAAAGAATCTCGGATATGCACTATTCCAGAAAATAGGCTGATCTGAAGTCCCCGCTAACCCTTGGAAAGATGGAACACTAAATGTTGCAGCTGCAGGGTTCTCTGCCTGCAGAAGTAAATCATAGAGAACATGATCAATACCTTTATCGAGTTAAACTAAGTCAAGATGTTCAATTGTCATCCAAACATGCCACATATGGTGCTTCAAGATCAGCTAAGGCTAACAGATTAACACCACCTCTTCCTAATGCTCATGCAGGACATCAATATTCAATAGTACGTTGAAGAACAAGATTACCAATGTGATGAAACATACAAGTAAATTCAAAATAATTCGATTCAAAAGTTACCCTTAAACTCTTTCCGTTATTCATTTGGAGATGCCTCGCATTTTCCTTTTCCTTGGGACCATTGCTAACAGGCAGAGATATCCCCAGGTTCAGATCAAGGTTGTGACTATTGCCTGCATAAAGAGAGTTCAAAAAGACAAGTTAGCAGGAGCTGTTATCACAGAAGTTTCTTTGTAAAGTAACCCTGATTTCAAGATTATTTTCAACATCACGGACTGAATAAGTGATGGTAGCAAATAATACCTTTGTTCCTGGTATCAAAGACCATCTCCCCTTCATATGTACTCAGCTCAAAGTTAGTGACTGCCTCCCGTCCATTACTTTTGATAGCTGCCTTGTCATAAGCCCTGATTTCCAGAAAAAATCAAAAGGTAGACAAGTGTTGGATAGAACCCTATTGAGGTTGAGAATTCAGGGTAATAAATTCAGTATCAGGTAGAGTAATTCATGATCACTAGGACCTTGCTGCTTCTACTTTACTGTCGAATAGCCCAAGATAAATATACCTGCACGCAAGCATCGTAATCCCCACCATGAAACACCATCCCCAATTATTTTTCCTCTTTGAAATAGGCATCTTACAATTTTTTTTTTCTTTTTCCCATCCAAGGAGAAAAAACCAAACAACAATCCCACTGAGAATCCGTTCAAGAAAAACCGATTCTCAGTTCAACACCAAGAGGCACTCAAATCATTTTACATCCATACTCCTAAATGACAGCATGTTGACTGCAAAAATTTAAATTTCCTTAAACAAGTATCTCACCTTTTGCCTAGGAACAAGTATCTCACCTTTTGCCTAGGAACCGCCCCATCCGTGCTTCCCTCCTGCCGCATTTGTGCAACGTTACTCCTAGATATTTCGAGCTTCCCTCGAAAACCAGTACTCTGCCGAAAACCAGTACTCTGCCGACGAAGAACGTGCACGAATTCTTCCTTACTTAGATCCTTCGTCTGCACATTAACATAAGAACAAAGATTAACCATCAATTCAAACATTTATACTGTGAATGAGTTGTATCAATCAATATTTACCACAACAGTATCCAGAATCAAACCTGTTTCATATCATCCTCATAATCACAGAGACTGAAATTGATATCAGCATCAACACCTCGAAATTTAATAGCCGCTCGATCATAGGCTCTATAATTCAATATACCCAGAAATTAGAAAATTCTAAAATTAAATTAAGCTCAATACAACTTCAGCCAAAAAAAATTCAAAACAAATTATTTTTCCAGTAAACTACCTGGCAGCAGCATGAGCAGTGTCAAATCCACCTAAAAAATTAAAATCAAAGAGAGAGAAGAAAATGATCAAAGAAAAACATACCAAAAATAGAAAACAAACAAATAAATTTCCTTATTAACAAAGTTGCCAACATCAAAACAGAACTAATTAATCACATTCCATACCCAAATATACTTGTTTCCCGCAATCCCTGAAACAATAATAATAGCAAAAATAAATAAAATCGAACAAATAATTCGAAAGAAAACATACGAAATTTCAGTTAAAATTACTTAACCGATCAAGTCAAAATTCAGTTACACCCCCAATAAGGAATTTCCCATAAAAACTGATGGAATTTTTTTAAAACGAAGAAAAAATTATACCAGATATGAGATTCCCATCGTCCAGTTCTTCTGTAGAAAGTAACTCCTCGATACTGCGAGCTTCTAGAGCGAGGTCCACGACGGCTTTTCTTCACCGTCTGTAAAGGTGGTTGTTGTTGCATCACTCGCGGCTCAGCAGCAGCCTCTTTTCTCTCGAATGAAAGATCGATCCATTTGCTCTTGTTGCTACTGTTTCCCGAGCTTTGACCTTCAGAGCTTCCGAAATCCGCTCCGATTCCCTTCACCGGAAACAGTTCCCTGGTAACCACTAATGCCGCCTCGTGGTTTCGGCTCTCCCTTCCGACCTTGAGTATGTCGAAACTCAGAGTGAACGCCTCCCCGCTGGCGCGTGTCGAGCACGACTCGCCGTCTTCGTTGACGATTGACGAATTCGAGGTCCCGGATTCGTCCATTTGGTTCCTTGAACCTTCGTTGATGAGCTCATCAGTAAAAGGTGCCACCGAGTCCAATCCCTGAGTCGACTCAGGTGACGCGACATTGAGATTAAGATCTAGCATTTCGTATTACGACTCAGCTTTGACTCCGAACCCCTTTTAAGAAATTGTATAAAAAAAATATATTGATAATTGATATCAACTTCTCGCTGTGACCTTCAAAAACAAAATCGTAGGTCAATATTCAGACGAAATCGTTGAAAAGCAAAGGAAGCTTAAAATGAAGGTTGGCATTATAGAATTACCCAGCGATCAGTTCACAAAGAGGAAGAGATGATCGCCGATTAGTTGATTTCCATTAACAAAGAAAGAGAGAAAAAGGAAGGAGATGGGACGTGTGAGAGAAACATACTACAAAGACAGAGACTCCATTTTTGTGAAGCTCAGTTAGAATATCATTATATAAACATCGTTCTCTCTTTTGGATATCGGTTTCGCCGGTTGCCTGTTCTTTTCTTGTTGTCCACACAAAAGATCTTTTATTTATAAAAGTATTATCTTAAGAGGTTGATTTTTTAAAATAATATTTATTTTTTTGTGTTACTGTTTTGGGTTAATTACATTAGATATCTCTAAAATTGGTCAAATTCTAATTTAGTTCTTAAAAAGTTTAAAACATTTTAATTGAATCCTTATCCTTCTGTTATCTATCTCATTTACTTTTCCCGTTAATGACACTTATCACCTTAATTACAACACTTACTTGTTTTTTCATACTTCTTTTTATTTTTTATAAATAAATACCAATAAACAGTAACTTGTGTTATAATTAAAATATTTTTAGATTTATAATTATTTATAATAGGGTTAAAATGTAAATTTACCACCATATTATTGGTGAATATTGAAATCTTCAACTATACTTTATTTTATTTTGATTAATATTTACCATTATATTTTTAGAATATTGTTAAATTTTTATCACTAATTTTATTGAAATTTTCATTAATTTTATTTTTAATTAAATTTACCTTTGATGATTTAAAAATAAAATTTAACAAAGAAGAATATTTTTTGAAATGCTTTATTTTAGTAGTTAAAAATAAGTTAATTTATAAAAAACAGTTTACTTTTTATAAATAATTGTTTTTATTAGTTTTTAATATTATATTAATTTTAAGCATTAAACTAAAATATTAATTTTTTATTAAAATTTGTTAAACTAAAATTGAGTAGTAAAATTCAAACAAAATTAAATTTTAGTGACAAAATTCATGATAAAGTGGTAAATTTATCTTTAACTAAAAAATTAATTTGCACATTAACACTTTATAATATTATTTAACTCTATTAAATTTATAAAAATACAAAATTAACCCAATGTTTTTTAGCACGTTAGTCCATTATTATTGTATTCAAATATTTTATTAATTTGATGTCACTCAGAATCGGGTCATCAATTCAGTTTTGAATTTACTCAAAACTCTTATTTTTAATGTCTCGAGTGTAATTTTATCTTTCCATATAAAATTTTAAAAAATAATTGCACATAATAAATTTCGAATCCAAAATAATATGATTTTTAAAATTTTTAAGTAAAGAAAATTATTATTATATAATTTTTTAATTACTTTAATCTATTACATGCATTTTTCACATAATTATTGATGCCACAAAATCTAATATTATAAAATATGTTTTATATGGTAATATTCATAATCTCAGGACGTTGATATTAAAATCAAATCACCGTCCCTTTCATATAAAAAGTCCTTCCCCATTTGACCCACCTATCAGGTCTTTTAATCTAACGGTTAGGATTTTTTGTCATACTCACTTTAGTAAGCTAATCCAACGTTCAGGGATCATCCATTTATTATTGGGGCTTTTGTATTTCTCTCAATGATTTGACTAATTAATTATCTAAATTCCAAATGTCCACTATTTAAATTTCTTAAATAAAACAAGTTTTTTTCATATATATTTTTAATCTAATTTTATAGTTTCTTAATAAATTATATATTATTTTGATAAAAAATTAATTATATATTATTCTTACATGCAAACATATCTCAATTACATTCATATAAATATATCTATATGTAAATATAAGTTTTAAAATTATTAATTAAATGTAATAATTTAATTTAATAATTTTTTTAACATTAATCACATTATAGATTCTTATCATATCTGTTTTTTTTATACAATACCTAGAACTATTCATAGTCTCCCCAACCCTTAAATAGGAGGATAATGCGCTTCAACACATTCGAACCCATGTCCTCCTGCACTGGCAACAATGTCGATGTCAATTGAGCTAAGACTTAATTGAAAATTTAATAGCTTTTAATTTTAAATATAATTATAGAAAAATAAAAGGGTTAAGATGAAAATTTTTTTAAAATTTAGTTTAAAATATCAAAATTTTGTACCAACCGATATACACTAGTACAAGCTAATATTGACCGAAACAAGCTAAAACGCACTAAAATTTTGACCGCAATGGAACATAAACTACTTGGTACCGGTTTAGGACTAGAACGATATGTACCAACTGATATGACTGGTACCAATATGGTGCCAACTACCATGATTTAAATCCCCTTGAGTTTTTAAATTTTTTATTTTGCTCTTATAAATAGTATCTAAAAATAAGATAAATTTGATTTCTTTTATAGAATTTATAATTTTTATAATAAATTTAGTAACATTTTTAGTTCATTTAGTGAACTAATACAAAGTAATATCTAAATATTAATTTGGTAAAAGAAAATCTTAAATAATTACAATATCAATACAAATTGAGGATACTTTAGTCTCTTTATTAAAAAAAACAAAAAAAATATGCCTCTAGTGAACTTCGAGCTCATGCCAATTGCATTAGTAAAACATTAAATTTACTACCCAACGAAAGCTTATTTTAATATTTTTTTATACATTTTAATTTTATTACGCACACTTTATTACCTCCATCAATTATACATATCGATAATGTTATTGATTGAGTTGGTGTCGAGTCTTAAATTAATTCGACACCAACTCAGGATTGATGACAACATCATTATAAACATTTTTATTTTTAATTTGATGTATTTATGTATTTAAATTTTGTTTTACTCACAATTTAATCTAATTTTTTATTTTTAAAACCATACATATTTTATATGTTATTATTAATTAAATTCATACCATTTATGGTATATTATTTTTAAACACTTTTTTATATATTAAATACATTATTTCTACATTTATATGCTGATAGAATTTCTAGTAATATAATAATATTATTTTTATAAAAAAAATAAATTAATTGCAACAACAAATTATTAAATTATTGGATTAGTTGTATAGCATTAAATTTAAGGTTTTGTACTTATCTTCAACATAGAAACCTTTATGTAATCCCCACCAAATAAATTGAGTTGATATGTAGCTTTGTCTATTGTTTCAATTTCTTCAACATATATACATATTTAAGAAATTAAAATAAATTGCCGGTTAAGTTTTAGTTCGACTGGCATGGGTATTGTTGCCAATATAAGATAATATGGATTTGAGTGTGTTGAAACGTATTGTCCTCCCATTTATGGGTTAGGAGGAACTATGGGCAGTTTTAAATATTATGTTAAATGAACAGATATAATCAAAACTTATAATAAAAATTTTGAATTAATAATAAGTTGTCACACAAACAATATGTACAGATGCAACCTTTTATTTGTTTCTTTTTTCTTGTTCGGAGTAGTTTTTATATAAATATACTTTATAAAAATAATCAGCTTTTAGTTATTTTTTCAATCGAATTGATGCCCGATTAACTCGTGACATCAATTTCATTTGAAACTTAAACGATAGCATAGATAAACATGTGTGTATATTTAATTTTAAGTTCCACAATAATTGTTGAAAGATTATTTGATATATGTTAGTGGAAAATTAAGACTCCACCATCATCAACATACAAATTGTGTCATAGGGTGTTCAAACGGTTAATCGTTCGGTTAATTAAACTGAATTAGTATTAATCGAATTTTTTAATCCTTTAACCGAATCAAAATATTTCGATTAATTCGGTAGGTTAATCAAATTAACCAAAATTTATTTGTTTTTGTTTTTTTTTTTGGTTAAAACAAGTATAAAACATATAAAAAAATTGATAATGTTAAATTGACCGAATTATCCAAATTAAAACTACATATAATTTGTATTATTAATTATTAATTATTAATTTTGATTAATTCGGCTAATTACCCGATTTCGAACGGAATTAACCGATAACTAAACTTCCAAAATATCATTAACCGAATTAGATCGATTTGATCGGTTAATTCGATTTTAATCGCAATTTGAACACCCCTAGTCATATACCTTGTTTAGGTATAATAAAAATATAAAAAAAAGTATTAAGAAAAGACACGCGACATAATTTGAAATTTATTTAGAATGAAAAAAAAAATCTATTAGCATTTGATATATTGTAAGTGAATTCTAAAAATAAATTTAAAAATTTTAATTTAATCATTTAAAAATTATAAAGATATAGATTATTAAAATGATGAAATTATATTTTTACTATCATAAAAATATATAATTTAATTTCGATAATTTTCTGATGTCGTCCCTACTTTATATTAAATTAAAATTTATTAGTATTTTGAGTTATTTTGATTTTTATATAATCTCTCTAACCATTAATATTATTTGACACATGGGTATAAATTCTATAATAATTGTAATATAATTTCGTTATCTTTGTCTATACTTTAACCGACCAAATATAAAATCTGTGATCCACGTATGAAATTTCCATCAAAATGGTAATAATAAATTGACAAAACTTCCAATTTAATTAAAAAAAAATATTTGATATATTGTGAGCAAAGTTTTTTTAGAAGGATAGAGTCCAAAAATTTCGGTGTATCAAATAATTAATTTTATTATATATCTATTTTTCTTAACCTTGTCCTAAGGTACTTCATTGTGCCTAGCATTACCACGCCTCATTTTGGTACCTTGCTAATATCATGAATTCGTTGTTTTATGGCATGCTCAACATGTGAAATCTCACCCTTTAACTTGTCAATAGAAGTGTCGAGCTTCCTTTCTACATTAATAACATATGAATAGGGTGATCATTCGATCGAATCGAATCGAAAATTTTCTAGTTAATCGAGTTTCCAAATCTCATTTTAACATCCTAACTTTATTTGAACTTTTCTCGAATCGAGTCGAGTGAGATGGAATTTGAATCGAATCAAATCGAATATATTTGTTCGAGTTAAATTTTAAAAAATAATTTTGGGTCATTGTAACCACTGTCACCCATAGTAATAAAATTTGTCCGCCTTAATCAAATTTTTTTATTAACTTTCATCGCCTCATAATTTATTTATTAATTTTTTATATTTTGGTTAGCTTCTTTGCTTGCTTAGTTGTTTCAATTATCTTCAGATTCTTGTCACTGTGTATTTTAGAATTAAAAAATTTATTAAATGTAAAAATATGACTTTTTTAATAAAAGTTATTTTAAAAATAAAATGTGAAATTGATACCAATATAAAATTTTAACACGAATATTTTATGGCATAATTAATAATTCAATTTTAATATAAATATTCAATATGACTAAACAATTCAATAATATAAATAATATAAAATGTGAAATTTAATTTAATAATATAAATAGTAGATATAAATAAAATTATTACTATTTATGTTTAGTGATTTTTTTTAGATAATTTTGATTTTTTATTTGAGAGTACAGGGTGAGAAGTAAAAGTTTAGGGGGAAAATAAAAATTTTTGAAGAATAAAAGTTTGAGGGAAAGTAAATAGGGGAATAAAATTTTGGAGGGAAAATATTTTTAAAAAAATTGTAGCGGGGAGGGTTTGGGGTAAATGGGAGGTGAGATGGGAATGAAATAAAAGTTTTAGGGGAAAAGTAGGAGAGAGTAAAAATTTTGGGGGAAAATAAAAGGTTTTGAGGGTTTTTGAGAGTAAAATTTTGAAAAAAAAGTAAATGGGAGAGTAAAATTTTGGTGGGAAATAGATTTTAGGTAGATTGGGGGTTGGGAGGGGAGGGGAGTAAAAGTTTTGGGGGAAAAGTGGGAAGGAGCAAAAGTTTTGAGGTAAAAGTATAAAGGTTTGAGAGTTTATTCGAATTATTCGAGTTATTCGAATTCGAAAATTCAACTCGATTCGAACTCGAAATTTGAAAAAAATTCGAGTTGATTCAAATAACTCGATTCATTTAATTCGAAATTCAAAATTTTTTTGATTTTTTCGAGTCGAATTGAGTTTTGCTCACCTCTACATGTGGATGTCCAAATCTATTCAAGTCTAATTATCATTTGGTCATTGGACTCGTTAATCCAACCGCTGTTTGACTAAGAGATTACTCTACGTCACAAGGAGCATACCAAGACAAGACACTTCAAGATTTGTAGAGGCTTAAGGATTTCAAGTAGTTGAATCTCAACTATAAATAACCCTCTTTTCACCATCAAAGGCAAGTCTTCACTAATACGTCAAAACTTTGTCCAATCAACCTCAGTTATCTCACATCTCTTCACAATTTATCTCCATAGTGTAAACTGTAATCTTATGACTTAATTAATTAAAAAATAATTTTATTCAAATTAATCATAATAATGTATAAATATAAAACAATTTTTATATTTAACATATTTAAAATGGCAATAATTTCCAAGTGTAATATTTTCTATAATATTTAAAAAATGAATATTTTGACTTGTGTAATATATGAACTTTTAATTAAAAGTTGGAAGATTTTATTTTTTATGGCTTTCCTCGGAATCCAATATAAAATATAAATTAAAACAATAATATCCATGTGTGCTAAAAAAATCGTTGTAAATGAGCGGGCATCAAGCGTACACGTCGATTGCTGCCCGAAGGTGACCAGCTGTCGACCACTAGCTGCCCAAGCTGCCCAGCCCAAACAACATTTGTTGTTTTTGTTTTTTTCCTTCATTTTCCCCATTTTACCCTTCTAATATTTTAATTTCTCGCTAGAAACTTTGGTTAGGTAAGTTATGGTTGCCACTTGAAATTACGTTAATATCCTCACTCCTAACTAAAATTTAAAACCAAAAGGAAAGTTTTTTCATTTATGTCCCTCCTTGGGTTAAATTAAAATTAATTAAAATTTTTAAATAAATTCATTAATTATTCTTTTATTCACTCTTTTTTATAATTGGTTTGACTATTTTTCATATTTTAGTTTTTTAAATATGATTTAAATAAATAACAAAAAATTAATATCATAAATGTGTTAATAGATCACCACGTGTCTCCATTGTTAGAAAAAATTATATGAATTTTCCTTAATTATTGCTTTAAGTATAATTGAAAACTGAAAGCTTCAAAATAGGAGCTGGAGATGCCACCCGAAAGTTTAAAAAGTATTATTAAGCCCTTTGAGATTTTTAATTAACTCTCAAATTTTTTTAAAATTTCTAATTAAGCCCTACAAAAATTTTGAAAATTTCCTAAGATGAGAAGTTACTACGTTTCTTTAACCAAAAATTATAAAACCCTGCACTCTTCTCTTTTATGGGTAAATTATTAAAATAGTCATTTTTATTTTTTTCAGGTTATATTTTAGTCACTTATATTTGAAATGTTACGTTTTAGTCATTTGCGCTAACGTGTTGTAACATTTTAGTCACTGAGCCGTTAATTATCGTTAACGATGTAACGGTAAACTGACGTGATATGTTAAATGATCATTTCAAACGAAAATTTTAGGTTAAATCATACAATTAGTCCCATATTTTTTTGTTTTGTTTTGTTTTGAGCAATTTAATTTTTATTCTTTATTTTCCATTATCTTCTGTTTTTCCTCTATTTTCCTCCCTTCTCCATCTCTTTTAACGTAAAAAGAAAATATTAAATTGCTCAAAACGAAAAAATATAGGGACCAATAGTATAATTTAACCTAAAAATTTCATTTGAAATAATGATTTAACGTGTCACGTTTGTTTACTGTTACACTGTTAATGGCAATTAACGTTCAGTGACTTAAATGTTATAATATGATAACACAAGTGACTAAAATATAACATTTTAAATATAAATGATTAAAATATAATATGAGACAAATAAAAATAACTATTTTAATAGTTTAACCAACTTTAATCAAAAACTTTTGACGGTAAAAATGGACTTCTTCTTTTCTTATTTTATTCAGGTACGGCATATCTAGGAAGTTGGAAAGTTATCTTCTTTCTTATTATGGGAGGAGACATCAAACCTAGAAATTATCAGAAAATGTCTGAAATGTTGACATGCCAAGGGTAGAACAGTCATTTCAATTCAATGACAGGATGCATAAAGTGAGTCTTCTTTCTTCGAGAATAGAATAATGTAATGGGAAACTCCCTATTCCTTAAACCAACAAAATATCATTATTAAAAATTAGTCCCTCTATTCATTTTTATTTTATATAATTTACTCTTCTTATTCTTTTAATAGTTTAAGGCCCCTCCTTAGATGAATTTTTTTCTTTTAAACCCTTTTATAAATTAAAACATTAAATTTAAGTCTCTTTAGCTTTTCATTAAATAAAATAATTGTATTTTTGCATTAGAAAACTTCTGACTTCGTTCATGTTTACACCATAAATATTTGTGCGGAATTTTTAATAATATGTAAATATTTATCGAATGAAGTCAATTACTTATTTTTTTAGTAACAAGGCATAAGGACATCATATAAAATTTAACCTTTTTTTTATTCAAGGATTACATCGTAAAATTTATATATCTCAATTATTACGTATAGAATTAAACGTTACAAAACAAGATATCAACAAGTATACGGTACACTAAAAAATTATTAGCAAGAAAAAATGGACTAAGAGACTTCACCGACACGTGTCAGTAATGTCGCTATTTCTTTTTCTCGGTGACGGTGTTATCAGTACGGTATCTTCCCATTAAGGCAATATGCTTACCTTAAAACCTTTCGGTAAAATCCATTTTCCAGTTTTGGAAATTTTAAGTTTTCAACCAATCAGTCCCTTGCTGCTCCAATCATCCACCGTGATTGCGACTACTCCACCGGTTAAAAGCCGGTTGCCCGCCACCCAAAGCCGCTACATGCTATTCTCTCTTATCCTTCGCCCAACCAATATTCAACCGCCACGTGTTTTTATTTTGGTGGATACCACCACCGTCTATTTAGTCAATGTGTTTGAAGCCGTTGATGATTTTCCCGATCAACGGTTTACGTTTTCTCATGCTCCCTATGTGGTCTGATTTTTATTCATTTATTTTAAAAGGTGTGGGGTATGGTTAGGTGTAGTATTTATGTTGAAATTGACATTTAATTTAATCAATCCTCCTTTTTAGTTTTTTTATATAATATGTAACGTGAGAATCATGTGATCTATATGTATGTATATATATACACAAAAATCTTGCATGATGACAAAATAACCTTTAGTTTTCTGGAATTCTTTTTTCTCAAATTTAGGTATTTATTGCAGACACCAATGATTAATCTTTTCGTTACAAATATTTTTTGAAGAGATAAAAATGTTAGATCATACAATGTGATTAATAGATGAGGTGAACAACCTCACACCACACTTCATTGTTAAATTGGGAAATCTTGATTCTTAAACTAGACTACAATTTTCAACTTGATTCGAGAAATTGAATTTCCTTAATGTATGATCACGTGACATGCTAAGTTCGTATCATGTCGACAATTGAAACTTTTTTAAAAATTATTTTTTAAATTTTTAAGATTCTATATATTAATTTTTAGGTGATAACGTGACAAAATTCTAGAGTATCACGTTATCATATTTTAATGGAGTTCAAGTTCAGGAATTAAATTAAAAAAAAAGTATCAAGTTCAGAGACTAATGTTGACAAAAAAATATTCAAGGATCAAGTTAGAAAATTTGCCAAATTATAGGGCTAAATGTTAATTTATCCCTTATATATCTATTATAATTATTTTTACTAATTTAAATACTCAATTAAATTGATACCAGGAATTAACTAGAAATCAATCCAAATGGAAGAATCATTCTATATTTGAACCCTAAACCCTAAAATTTTATTTGATTTATATATATTTATACATTGCTTAAGCCACTTATAACTCACCTTAAAATCCTTCAAAATCGTTGTAAACTTAGGTTCCCGTTGGATGGGCAATTCGTTTAATTACGTTAGTATAAAAACAACAATGACAGTGAAATTAGACAATGGAATAATAAATGATTTCACAAGTCAATTTGGACCCATGTTGTCTTAAATTTTATATGTTTTTTGTTTGCTTTCTATTATTTAACAAGTCTTTACTTTCATAATTTTTTGTTTGTTCTTGTAACATGCTTTTTAGTCTTGCTTTTGGAAGTGATTTTAGGGATGGTTTTGTTGTCATTCTTTCCAATTTGATGGATGCTTGGTTCTTTTGTTGATTTTTACCCGCCACTTTGGAGCATTCAGGGTTGATTTCCTTATCGTATTAAGTGCTTGCAATCACTCCAGATAATGTTCTATTGATGTTGAGGCTGAAGCCTTTGTTGTGTTAATGGAGCTTGTCTTTTACAGCCTATGACAAATGTTTATTGTCCTTTTTCCCAAATTGTACGATCACATTCATGTAATGAATAATGAATTTCCTTACAAAAAAAAAAGAAGAAGAAAATAAATTATGAGTCCAAGTGAATTTAAACTATTTAAGAAATGTAAGGAAAATATGATTTATTAAAACAATTATTTTACACAAATAAATAATAATAGGAAGATATATTTATTTAAAGGATTATTATTTGACATACTAGCGGTGAAATTTAAACTTTGGGTGGGTTTGGATGGGCGATTGGGTGCGGTGCGATGCGTTTAGCTTACTTTTTGTCTCACGCTACAATATCGCTACAGTATCTAATCTCACCGCCACCGCTATTTTTACACTAACCGCAGGTAAACGCACCGCCCATCCAAACTCACTCTCTATAAGCAATGTTAGGAAGTTGACTAGTGTCCTATATAGGTATAGTAAAATATTAAAAGAATATTTTAAAAAAAGAGACACGTGACAATTTTTTAAAGCTGCATGTGGAATAATAAAAATATATTGTTAGTTTACCAAATACTAACCCTTATTTAAAATAAAAAAATAAGATATTCAATTGAGTATAGTAAAAGAGTGGAAAAAAATAAAAATATAGTAGAAAAAGGAAAGTTGAAATTACAATAATTGTAATTTTACCTCTATTAACTTTGTTGTATTCTATTCGCGTTTGGACATGTGACAAGTCAAGAAGAAATCTAAATAGTAAGCCCACTACAAGCAAGTCGAGAGGCACTTGCGAGCTCACCTTCCTAGGATGATTACCTAAGCAACAGATGACCTAATTTTCATGGGGAATATGAAGTTGTTGGTTATCAAACATCACATGGGCTCAATTACTTTATCTCATCAGAGTTAAAATGAATCATAAGATTTATCCTGTCGTAGGTATCCTCATCCCATCAAAGACATCTCTCCCATGTGCTCCGTAATAATAGTAAGATGATAAGTCCAATACTTTAATATCATATTATACGAGACCCCTACTTATAAATACTATCATAAATAAAGAAGGAAGAGATCGACTCTCCTAAAATACTAAGCATACATTCTGCTACTACTCTTTCAGCCCTTGACTTTTACATTCTCTTCTCTACACTACTTTTCATAACCTCCAACTCTTGGATAAATCGACTTCCACAACAACTAGTATTCTCTCAGCTCCATACTCGCTCATTATTTTATCAATCCAATGGGCGTTTGCGTTTTTGTGGGTATCTTATCGGCAACGTGTATGGGGTTTTAAAACAAAGGGAGACGTGGACGCTTGATAACCATTGGTGGAAAGTAATATAATACAACCTTTTTAAGTAATGTAATCATGGTTTGGAATTTGCCCATTTCAATCAAATAATGCTTCTTATATTATTATTTTTCCAATGAAATAATTAGTAGGTTAATCAGTGCATCATCTTTGTTATATAATAATTTCAACCAGAACTGAGATTCGATTATCTGACCAATATAATAAAATTCTAAGGCACGGAATTAAGAAGTTACTTCTTCCTCTCTATTTCTGGTTCTCTACTCCTAGAGAATGAAACAGCTCAATCCCATTTATTTTTACAACTGTTGATCCAGTGCATCAATCTTAAATTTTTTTGTTAATTAAAGTCTAATTTGTATCTATCTATATTTCGCTAAGATTTAATTTTATATCTTTTTACTTTTCTATTGTGGTTAATTCCTACAAATAATTAATAAAATTAACTATTTTGATTTAAAATATAAAATTAACTTTTTCGCATAAAAAAAGCTTTTAATAAAAAAATAAAAAATCAATAAGTCTTTTAGAAAAAGTAAAATACAAAAAATAGTCATTTGTATATGGTTTAAATTATGTTTTGTTAACCAAATTTAATTTCTTACAAAATTGTTGCTAACGTTATCGATTTGTAACATTTTGATCACTGAACCACTATAGTTAAATCATCATTTTGAATTAAAATTTTAGGTCAAATTGCACATATAATCCCAATACCTTTTCTTTTTGAATAATTTAATTATTTTTCTTTTCCTTTTATTTCTTTATTTTCTTCATTCTTTTCTTTTTAAAATTGAGAAGTAAAAGGGATAGACTTAGTTTATTGATTAATATCATTGCATTTTAGACTATACCTAAATCATAATAAAATTACTCAACCCCAAACAATAAAATTAAATCCACATACAATTTCTAAAAATGAAAACCCAAAGCAAAATTTAATTCATCTAAAAAAATAAAAAAAAATAGAAATTTTAAAATAAAACCTAAATCTATCGTGAAATTTTACTTATTGTACCCCTTCATTCTTAGTCTTTCACTTTCAAGCAAGTAAGAATTGAACTACTAAACCTAACATGGTCGGTAATAGCTCATCACCTTCAACTTTTCTCGGAGTTTGGTTGTTGTCTTGCTCATCACCAATAAGCAAAATCTCATAGCTGATTGCAAGGGTTGACTTACTTTACGAGAGATAAGACTTAAGATAAAAGTGGAACCCAAAAAAGAAAGGACTAAATAATGAGAATTAGTAAAGGCTTAACTCACGATTTAGCCTCTGAAGTATACCATTTTCTCATTTTAGTACTTAATTTTTTATGCCTAAAGTATTATTCTGTTATAGCTTTTAATCCATTTTTCTAACTAACTTAAGAAAAAAAAGAAGGTAAATTACACCAACAATCATTCAACCTTGGTTCCAATAATAAAACAGTTACTCAACTTTTAACTCAATCACTAAACTTTAGAAAAATAACAAATCAGTCATTAACATTATTGAAGAGTGACAAATCAAGCACGCACTAACATTTTCCATTACAGGCCTAACGAGACAAGTGACGTGGCCCATTAACTAGCTGACATGGCCAATTAACTACTCATGGTGGAAACCCAATTAGCTGACGTGGCCACTAACAATTGACTTTCTCTGTTTTCAAAGATGGTGATATGCTTCAATCTACTATCAATCTCTTTTGTTTCCTCTACCTTCCAATGTGATAGCCCGAAATAGGGCCTAATCGGAATAGTGGTTTTGTAACCATAAATCCGAAGTGAAATATTTTAATTTTATAAATTTTTATTAGTTACTGATTGATTGAAATATTGTGTGAAAATATGGATAGGAAATTTTAATGATTTAGTGCCTAATTGAATTTTTAGGACTAAATTGAGAAAAATGCAAAGTGTGTCTAATTAGTGATTAAATGACTTAATTGAATTATTGCATGAAATTGGAAGTGTTTATGTGGCAATTAGACCATAAATTAGTGATATGGACACAAAAGGGTAATTCTAGAAAAATATCTAAGTAATGGGTCAAGGGCATTTTTGTCAAAAGTGAATAAAAGACAAAATAAAGTGAAAATAAGTGTCCATCTTCTTCAAAATCAGACGTTTGCTGCCAAAAAAATTCATGTCACCATAGCTAGGGTTCTTGAACTTCCTAAGCTCAATTGTAAGTGATTTCTTGCCCCGTTTTTAATTATTTTTGTATTTTTATGCTTATTGAAGCTTGAATTTCATGTTTCTACCATTTAATTTAAATGAAATTAAAGTTTAAAAATTGACCCATTCATGATATAATTGTAAATTGATTAGTGATGTTAGATAATGAATGTTTGAAGTGTTAATTACAAGTTTTACTAGATGAATTTTGATGAAAATGTTGAAAAAGGGCTAAATTGTGAAAGATGGTAAAGTGTGCATAAAGTTGTGATTTTGTGAAATTGAGGGCTGTTATGAGCATGAAATATGATTTAGTGAAGTTTGAAATTTAAAAATTTAGTGAATTTTATTTTTACGAGCTTAGGGACAAAAGTGGAATTTTTGAAAAGTTATGGGGAAAAATGTAAATGTGCCAAAATGTTGTGTATGAATTGTATTTGAATGGAATATTGATAAAATGTATTAAATTGTGTTAATATAGATCAAGAAAGAAGAAATAGTGGAAGTGATCGGGGAAAAGAGAAAGTTATCGACTAAATTACAAAAATAGTCGTTTTGCATCCGAGGTAAGTTACGTGTAAATAATAGTTATATTTTTATAAATTGTGAATTATATTTGATATGTGAATTAATATTGAATGTGGAAGGAAAATTGTTCATGAATTACTCAAGTGTTAAAGTGTTAAAAATAAAGTGTTAAGTGTAAATTCCCGCTTGAACTTAGGAATAGAAGTGGATACAAGTGACATGTCACTAGAGATCAGTGTTACAGTGTTACAGTGAGTCCCGGGTGCTGGGTGATCTAGCATGTGTTGCAGACACCTGACAACTTGTGTGAGCAGGCCCGTGGACATTTCCAGTGTTATTGATCAATGGTAGCTTCGGCTACATCTCAGTGGTAGCTTCGGCTACATATCAGTGGTAGCTTCGGCTACATATCAGTGTGGCACTATTGTGCTAAATCTCTACGTATCTGTGTATATTCCGAGTGTTCAACGTGATTAATAATGAGTTAAAATGAATATGAAATGAAGTGTGTATGCAGATACAAATGAAATAATGAGCATATGTGATAAATGTTAAGTGTGAAAATGTATATGCAAGTGAATTGGTAAGATTGTGCATGTGTAAGTGATTGAAATTGCTAAGAAATGTTTTGATTAGTTATATATTAAAAGTGTTAATTATTAAATGAGTACCTATTGTTTACATGTAACTTACTAAGCTATTAGTAGCTTACACCTTTCTTCTTTTCCTTTGTTTTATAGTGATTTGAACTTGATCGAATTGGGGATCGTCGGAGCTCGTATCACACTATCATAATCATCTCGGTATTATGTGCTTTTCAAAACATTTAAACTATGGCATGTATAGAGTCTTAATCATTTTGAGCATGTTCAAATGATATGGCTAAGATTAGCTATTGAAATAGTTAGTAAAAATTATGTTTTGGGTGTTATGTATGTCAAATAGTAACTAATTCAAAGAAGCAGTTTCTTTGACAGCAGCAGTGACGTGAATGTTAAAATTCACCATAAATAGTAGAAATGGAATTAGAGAGTTAATTATATATGGAATTAAAGCTTATCAAGTCTCTTTTTATATGAAAGAAACTGTGTAGGCAAAGGAATTCTGTATTTTGAGATATTTGAATTTTAGTGGGACAGGGTCAGAATGGTTTTTGTAGTCCCCTTTTCTGACTTTAGAAAATCATTATAAATTGTACAGAGAGAATTATAAGATAAAATTTATATGTATAGATTCCTTAGTGAGTCTATTTTCAAAAAAAAAAATTATAACCTTATATGAATTCTTTACAATGAGATAATTGATTTTTAGTGTTAAGAGGTCATAACTGTTAAGTAGTGAAACAGGGGAGACTTCAATGAATAAACTGTACTAATTGGATAAACCAAAATTTCTAAAAATTTTATGGTAAGTAGGAAAATGAGTCTAGTTTCAGGGAAAATTTACGGATTTAAATTTTGAGTTCTGTAACTCGAGCTATAATTAAATTAGTAACAGTTACGCAGGTGGACAGTTTTGTTGTGAACAATGAATTTAATTTTAAAAGCAAATTTTTATGCTCCGAATTGGTAAGTTAAATTGGATGACATCTCGTACTCGATTCCGGCAACGGTCTCGGGTAAGGGCTGTTACATCCAACCTCTCTCCAGCCAGATTTTGCCATGCCAAAACCCAAACCACAACTTTCAATCTATGCCCTCGTGATCGCTATTATTGTGTCGCCAAACCACATATTCCAATCTTGTGTCGCCAAAACCAGAATCAAATATTGCAATGCAACGATTTGTGGAAATGACAAAATGAGCTACCCTTTTCGATTACCAACCCAACCTCCCAAATGTAGCAACCATTGATTCAAACTCGACTGTGACAGCAACAATTGTACTGTTTTATCCCTAAACCATTGCAGATTCTACGTCCAAAGCATTTGGTATGAATACTCTACAATCTGAGTTATCAATCGTGGCTAGTTAATAGAATGAGAAGAAGGAATAGAGATGCCAAACAAAAGCTATGACATTTTTAAGGTCGCCGACCCCTTCCACTACCATAAACGCTGCCTTTATTTTGCCTGTCGCTTTTGTTTTCTCTTCTTATTCTTCCTCCTCTTCTCGCAATTCTTATCATTTCCTCAACACAAAAAGAATAAACCAACATTATACAAGTTTTCAAGCAGAGATGAGATGACGCATTTGGCCAGATACGACGAAGAAAAGCTTTCGACCATTCCCGTCATCGAAACTATTCTTTGTGAAACTTGTCCCACCGCCGCCGCCGCGATCCACAACCTCATGCTACTGCTGAATCACTCTAGAATTTTTCTCTTCTTCTTCTTCTTCTCATAATCTTCTTTTTCTTTTACTACCTAGCCCGGCTAGGTTCTTAAATTGGGGTCGTTTGCACAGTGGGATGATAGATCAGTTTTTTGTTAGCCTATAACGGAAAATAGTTAGTAGGACTGATTTTTAATTTTTTAAAAGTTGAGTGATTGAATTAAAAATTGAGTGATTATTTTGTTATTGAAATCAAAATTAAATAATTGTTGATGTAATTTACCTTTAAAAAATGATAACCAATCAAATCATGCTACTTGTCTTTCTTTTATAAAGATATAATTTTTTTACTAAATATATATAAAAACTTTAAATATATATATTGTAATACCCAATTTTAGCCCGGGCTCGCATATGGAAACATAATTTTTGAGGATATGCAATCTTAGATATGATATGCAATCCTAGATATGATATGCAATCTTAGATATGATATATAATCTTAGATATGATATGCAATCTTAGAATATATGATTTTGTAATCTTAGAGATTTAATTTGTAGATAACCTTTAATCTCAGCCGTTGATGTAATTGATCTGTACCGTTGGATTTGGGGAGGCTCAACTATAAATAGAGGCCTCTCCCTTCATTGTTGAAAAATGGGGGAAGAGGAATAAAAAAGAGAACGATTGGCAGTTTTTTAAAGGTGGCTTACTATTTTTTTTCTTCCGATTATTTTTTTTACTTATTTACGATTTTAAAAAGGGGGAGAAGGTGATACTACTGCGAATTTTATTTATTTATTTTATTTAGCCCCTCCGCTTTTTAATGTTTTTGTAATTAAGTTTTTTTTCTTAATTTACCCTTTTATTTATTTTTATTTCAATTGGGTCTAAGTTGAACGGCGTCGTTTTAGAGGAGAAGGGAAAATTTCCCTTCCAGCCCCTTTATGTAATTCGCGCGTTCAAATTAATCCTTTTACTTTTATTTATTTGCGGATTTACCCCTATTTTTTTTACTTCCGACCCAATTTAGTCCTTTCTCATATTTTTCTTAAAATCAGTATTTCTAATTTTTTATGAAATTATTATTATATGTATATATATAAATATGTTTCTTTTGCATGTATTTACACCTTAAAAAAACTAATATTTTTCGTATATTTTAGACACATGTTTTATTAATTTTGATATTATCTTAATTATTTTAAACTTATATATTTTCATGGATGTATGTATATTTTTTATTTATTTATTTCAGTTATTTGTCTATTAATTTATGTTTACATATATTTTTTATTATCTTGTCCATTTATTTGATATTTTGCAGGCCATTATTTTACTTATTTGTTCATATATTTGCATTATTTCTATGCTATCGTAGTATTTATTATTGCATTATATATTTAATGTAGCATAACATTACATTTTTTACTCGGTTTTTAAAATCAAACTTTTTCAAAATAGATATTCTTTTAATTAAAATAAAAACTCATTATTGGGAATTCAACACGTTGTGTCCTAATGTATTGGATGTGACGCATTGATTTCTCGAAATGAAGATTTTTTTTTAAAAATCATGAAGGAAATATTCCGAGTTTGAGATTCTAAAGGAATTGTGCCCTAACGTATTGGGTGTGATTTCTTAAATCTTGGATAAGTGGATGTTCTTTTAAAGTAAAGGAAATATTCCGAGTATGGGATTCTAAAGGGATCGTGCCCTAACGTATTGGGTGTGATTTCTTAAATCTTGGATGAGTGGATGTTCTTTTAAAGTTTTATTATATAAGTATTCTGATCTAATTCATTTTTGGGGAAATTAGAATGTTGTGCCCTAACGTATTGGGTGTGGCATTTTTGCTTCTCTAAATTGAAAAGGGTCTTAATATGCAACGTTTTAAGTTTTTAAAGATTATATTTTTAAAATTTTCGACCTTAAGACATTAATTAATTAACTAGGTACCAATTTTTGGGCGTAATGAAGGTGCTAATCCTTCCTCATGCGTAACCGACTCTCGGACCCGTTCTTCTAAAATTCGTAGACCAAAGTCGTTTTTAGGTGACCCAATCACACCTTAATAAAAGATTGGTGGCGACTCCCAACTTTCATTTTCTTTTTTTTTTTTAAGTCGACAACCTAAAATTTTTTGTTTTCAAAAAAAAATAGTTTCGACAGCTTGGCGACTCCGCTGGGGAATTTTTTAAGAGAGTCGAGCCACAAAGTTGATTAATTTTTATCTTATGGTCGAGAAAATATTTAAAAAAAAACTCATGACATCCTTTTGCATTCATTATCTTCTTGTTTAAATATTGTTTGCATTATACATTTCATGAGTTGAACAATGTTACCCTTTTAAGTGGGAGTGAGAAACTATACCTTTGTGAGGTTTTACCTCCGTGTAGGGTAGTGGATTGCTTTCGGGATACATCCGTACCTATATCTTCGTGAGATTTTTCATCTCCGTGCAGCCATAGGGAAATGTATTCCCCTAAATTGAACTCGATCCTATGAGCCTATAATGGGTGAGGATTGAGGAATCTGCTGGTTCGGGTACCTTTACTCTAGAAGCCAAACTTCATATAATGAACCTTAGGAATCCACCCTAGGTAGAATTATACTATACCCTAGTAGATATCCAATTAGGGATATTTACTATTTATTGATTATATCTTGTGTTTCTATGTTATACTGACTTTTGGTATTTTATTTGCATGACATGGCATTTCATTTCACGCATTGCATTGTTTCATATGCATTAATAAATATATTAAGGGATTCTAATTAATCTAAATTACTCATCAGTTAATCTGGAAACCAATCAAGCTATCAAACACTGCTACGGAACTCGATCCAAAACTAGAGACATAGATCAAAGGCTAGAACAGTTCCAGAAAGAAATGCAAGAGCAAATGAATGAGCAATTAGAAAAGATTTAACAAAAGATGATGGAAAAGATAATGGAATCTCAAGGGAGTATGATGGCTAAGTTGACTCAGTTATTGGCTGGAGGAGTTGACAAAGGAAAGGGATTGGTGCTCAACAATGAAGAATGTGACAATGAGGGACTTGTCTATCCTCCAGACTTTACACCCCAACAAGTTGAGATATACCCGCGTAGGTCCTCTGTTACCATTAATCCTCCGGGTGATACTGCAACGCAAAAGAATTTCCAGATGGGATCAGGCTCTAACCCCGGTGCCAATTTTGTTAATCCTGCTATTCCTGATTTTGATGAGACGGCTGGAAAGGAAAAAATGAATGAGGAACTATCAAAACAGCTCGAGGAAAGGTATAAATGGTTGGAGGAAAAACTTAAAGTGATAGAAAGTACTAAGAGCTACCACGGAATTGATGCTAGAGAATTGAGCTTGGTTCCAGGTCTGGTACTTCCTCACAAGTTCAAAACACCGGAGTTCGAGAAGTATAATGGAACCAGTAGCCCCGAAGCACATATTACTATGTTCTGCAGGAGGATGACTGGATATGTTAATAATGACCAGTTTCTGATACATTGCTTCCAGGATAGCCTCACGGGGGCAGCATCCAGGTGGTACATCGATTGAACCGTACCCAAATTAATTCATGGAGAGATCTAGCGCAGGCATTCTTGAAACAGTACAGCCATGTGACTGACATGGTACCTGATAGAATTACTCTGCAGAATATGGAGAAGAAGCCTGGTGAAAGTTTCAGGCAGTACGCACAGAGATGGAGGGAGGTTGCTGTCCAAGTTCAGCCATCTCTTCTAGAAAGAGAGATGACTATGCTTTTCGTTAATACATTGAAAGCCCCATTCATCACACATATGTTAGGGAGTGCAACAAAAAGCTTTTCTGACATAATCATGAATGGTGAAATGATTGAAAGCGTCATAAGGAGCGGAAAGATTGATACTGGAGGAAATAACAGAAGGCAAGCCTCAAAAGAAAAGGGAAATGAGGTAAACAGCGTGAATACGTACGACAAATCGATTGCTAATCAACAGGGTTCATCAAGACAAGAATTAGGTGTGAAGCCAGGTACTGAAAAGCTCCAGTTCACGCCAATTCCAATGTCGTACAAGGAGCTGTATCAAAGCTTATTCAATGCGCATGTTGTTGCTCCTTTACATGTGAAGCCTCCACAGCCCCCGTATCACAAATGGTATGATGCAAGTGCACAATGTGATTATCATGCAGGAATTACGGGGCATTCCATAGAAAATTGCATTATCTTCAAAAAGCTAGTTGAAAAATTTATCAACATGGGTATTGTCAAGATAGATGGTTTATCTAGTACCCAGTCATGATTGAATATGAAGGGGTGTCGAGAAGTGTTCACGATGAAACAACTGAAGAAGAGACCTTGTCAGATTTTTGCCCTTATAGACTTAGGAGTGTTTTAAATAATTTGACTGCAGAAGAAGTCCCTGTAGTATTTAGAGATTACTCAGAGTAATGTTCAAAACACACTTATTGCCTTCAGCCTAGAGGCAATAAGAATTCCTTTATGAAATAGGCTCATGTCTGAACGTCGTTATTCTAATAAAATACATCTTTGCATTTATTTTTTTAAGCCAATATTCTTTTCGAATAATTATACTTTCATTCTTTCGGATCTTCTTCCATATTATTCTTTTATTTATCCATAATTGTACAAATGATTATTCATACATTCTTTTGTATATTCTTTGGTATTTACTGTGGGTCCCCAGATATCAATGACATGACTGATGCTGTTACGAACTGAGAAGTTCCTTTTGAGTGGGATTTGTGTTTAGAGGGATCTCATTACTTTAAAGATGACACAGATTGTAGCCTATTTTCAGACTTGCTGAGGATGGTAGAACAGGAATGAAATCTTACTTCATGAGGGGAGAATGGAGATTGTGACTTTAAGATTGCGTGCATAACCGAAGAAATGAAGCATGACATTGTTGAGTTACTTCAAAGAGTTCAAAGATGTATTCATATGGTCAAATCAGGATATGCTTGAGTAAACACCGACATTGTAATTGGAACAACAATACGATATCAAGAATTTACAGTATGTTCAAGATTAACATCATGAACGATGCATTTAGAATTCTTTGTCGGGGCAATGCCTTCTCCTTTGGCTCATCATGGTTTAGCCTGTCGAAGTCAAGTTGCCATTTCTCCATTGTTGGATTTCATCCTAATTGAAGAGGAAGATCCAAAGTTTTCGTCATAATTAAATTTTTCCCCAAAAGGCTCTATGAAAGAAATTTGATCACAAAGAAGATCTTACATTGGTGCTGATCGAAAGGGATAACGAGAACTTATCTAATCCTATGAGTTCAGATTAAAAAAAACAAAAAATAAAAACAAAAACAAAAAATGAAAGTGAAAGAAAAAAGAAAAGAAAATGGAGAGGCCAAAGTGAAAACCCGCAAAAGGCACTTTGAGACCAAAGGGGATTTGAGTTGAAAACCCGAAAAGGGCGGCTCAAATATTGATCAGAATGGGGCACGAGGTGATTAGAGCAACTCAATGTTTAACCAGATTGGGGCATGTGGTGATCTTGTTATACCTGAATTATCAGGAAAAGGTAGGCAACATCTTGGGGCATTGGCAGAGTACTGTAGATCACCTAAACACATTTCAAACTCAGAAGGATCTTTAAAAAGTTTGTACAGAGAAGTTCAAGTTGCGATATCTGGGGCACCCAATATTCATACTGAATTTTTTATTCTTGGAATACTTCATTCTTTTCCAAGATACACATTCCCAATCAATTTCTTTGCTATCATTGTTTACTATTTTTGATAATCTATTCCTTTCGAGCTATGCTCAGAACCAATTGTATTCTCATCCATTGTTATACCCTTTTTGCAAGCATGTTGCATTAGAATAATGATTAATGGACTAATGAAACTTTCACGAAGGAGGTTTTGCATATTACTCTAGGAGTTTCTAAATAATACAAGAGCCTGAAACATGACTATTATTTAGAACGCACCGGGTTTAAAGGTTGGAAATCTGAAAAGGAACAGTCTAAACTAGGACTTTCTCTTTGGATTTTGCTCTCAAAAACATTGGATGTCGTGTTGATGACAAAGCCTAAATCAAACAAGCAAGTAATGATCACCAGGAGGTTACCTCGGGGAAGAGAGCCTTTATTTGCGCATGAGCCTTTGGTACGATACCCTAGGAATGGTGTAAAAGACCATAAAGATTTAGATCATGTACCCTTGAATTGTGATAGGAAAGGATTGAGGAAAGCCACGTATTTTAGTGGGAGAATGATGGTATGAATTTTTGTGCCCCAATGGATTAAACTTGGAGGGCAACCTGACTAAAGGTTTCTTCAGAAAAGCCAGTCAAGTAAGAAGGCGTTGTAGCACGTTAGTCACAAAGCCTTAATAAACTTCGAGTAATGACAACCTAAGCGGGATCATTCTCAGAAAAATAAAATTTTGCATTCATGTATTTGATGCATTTTGATCATGCCATTCTAATCATTAGGCATAATTAAGTTCATTATACAGGTCATGCTCCCCAGAGAACAGATCAGTGAAAGAGCAGATCTTGTCTTCCTGCATCGACAGCGAAGCAAATCGAAAACAAAACCTTGCCTTCCTCGTTTGTAGTCGAGCAGATTGAAGATGGCGGATTTTACCTCCATGTGGTTATAGTGGAGTACATTGAAGCCAGTAATTCTACTTCCCTGGGCAGCAGTGGAATAGATTGAAGATTTCAGATCTTATCTCCCTAAGCAGTAGTGGAGTAGATCGAAGATGGCGGATTTTACCTCCCTGTGGTTATAGTGGAGTACATTGAAGCCAGTAATTCTACTTCCCTGGGCAGCAGTGGAATAGATTAAAGATAGCAGATCTTGCCTTCCTGCATTGACAGCGAAACAGATCGAAGATGGCGGATTTTACCTCCCTGTGGTTATAGAGGAGTACATTGAAGCCAATAATTCTACTTCTCTGGGCAGCAGTGGAATAGATTGAAGATTTCAGATCTTATCTCCCTAAGCAGTAGTGGAGCAGATCGAAGATAGCGGATTTTACCTCCCTGTGGTATAGTGGAGTACATTGAAGCTAGTAATTCTACTTCCCTGGGCAACAGTGGAATAGATTGAAGATTACAGATCTTATCTCCCTAAGCAGTAGTGGAGCAGATCGAAGATGGCGGATTTTACCTCCATTTGGTTATAGTGGAGTACATTGAAGCTAGTAATTCTACTTCCCTGGGCAGCAGTGGAATAGATTGAAGATTTCAGATCTTATCTCCCTAAGCAGTAGTGGAGCAGATTGAAGATTGTGGATTTTACCTCCCTGTGGTTACAGTGGAGTACATTGAAACTAGTAATTCTACTTCCCTAGGCAATAGTGGAATAGATTGAAGATTTCAGATCTTATCTCCCTAAGCAGTAGTGGAGTAGATCGAAGATGGTGGATTTTACCTCTCTGTGGTTACAGTGGAGTACATTGAAGTCAGTAATTCTATCTCCCTGGTCAGCAGTGGAATAGGTTGAAGATTGTAAGTCTTATCTCCCTGCAGTTGCAGTGGAATAGATTGAAGCACTAGCTCCTATACTTCTGAAGATGCAGTAGGAAGGAATGAGGCTACTTGAAGAAGAAGAGTTTCATGTTCCAACAAGACCCGGCAAAATTGGGCATTTTTAAAGTCTTTGCTCCGTTCCTGTTACACGACAACGAGCAAAGAGGGGTAGCTGTAATACCCAATTTTAGCCCGGGCTCGCATATGGAAACATAATTTTTGAGGATATGCAATCTTAGATATGATATGCAATCTTAGATATGATATGCAATCTTAGAATATATGATTTTGTAATCTTAGAGATTTAATTTGTAAATACCCTTTAATCTCAGCCGTTGATGTAATTGATCTGTACCGTTGGATTTGGGGAGGCTCAACTATAAATAGAGGCCTCTCCCTTCATTGTTGAAAAAGGGGGAAGAGGAATAAAAAAGAGAACGATTGGCAGTTTTTTAAAGGTGGCTTACTATTTTTTTCTTCCGATTATTTTTTTACTTATTTACGATTTTAAAAAAGGGGAGAAAGTGATACCACTGCGAATTTTATTTATTTTATTTAGCCCCTCCGCGTTTTAATGTTTTTGTAATTAAGTTTTTTTTCTTAATTTACCCTTTTATTTATTTTTATTTCAATTGGGTCTAAGTTGAACGGCGTCGTTTTAGAGGAGAAGGGAAAATTTCCCTTCCAGCCCCTCTATGTAATTCGCGCGTTCAAATTAATCCTTTTACTTTTATTTATTTGCGGATTTACCCCTGTTTTTTTTACTTCTGACCCAATTTAGTCATTTCTCATATTTTTCTTAAAATCAGTATTTCTAATTTTTTTATGAAATTATTATTATATGTATATATATAAATATGTTTCTTTTGCATGTATTTACACCTTAAAAAAACTAATATTTTTTCGTATATTTTAGACCCATGTTTTATTAATTTTGATATTATCTTAATTATTTTAAACTTATATATTTTCATGGATGTATGTATATTTTTTTATTATTTATTTCAGTTATTTGTCTATTAATTTATGTTTACATATATTTTTTATTATCTTGTCCATTTATTTGATATTTTGCAGGCCATTATTTTACTTATTTGTTCATATATTTGCATTATTTCTATGCTATCGTAGTATTTATTATTGCATTATATATTTAATGTAGCATAACATTACATTTTTTACTCGATTTTTAAAATCAAACTTTTTCAAAATGGATATTCTTTTAATTAAAATAAAAACTCATTATTGGGAATTCAACACGTTGTGTCCTAACGTATTGGATGTGACGCATTGATTTCTCGAAATGAATATTTTTTTTTTAAAATCATGAAGGAAATATTCCGAGTTTGAGATTCTAAAGAAATTGTGCCCTAACGTATTGGGTGTGATTTCTTAAATCTTGGATAAGTGGATGTTCTTTTAAAGTAAAGGAAATATTCCGAGTTTGGGATTCTAAAGGGATCGTGCCCTAACGTATTGGGTGTGATTTCTTAAATCTTGGATGAGTGGATGTTCTTTTAAAGTTTTATTGTATAAGTATTCTGATCTAATTCATTTTGGGGAAATTAGAATGTTGTGCCCTAACGTATTGGGTGTCGCATTTTTGCTTCTCTAAATTGAAAAGGGTCTTAATATGTAATGTTTTAAGTTTTTAAAGATTATATTTTTAAAATTTTCGACCTTAAGACATTAATTAATTAACTAGGTACCAATTTTTGGGCGTAATGAGGGTGCTAATCCTTCCTCATGCGTAACCGACTCCCGGACCCGTTCTTCTAAAATTCGTAGACCAAAGTCGTTTTTAGGTGACCCAATCACACCTTAATAAAAGATTGGTGGCGACTCTCAACTTTCATTTTCTTTTTTTTTAAATCGACAATCTAAAATTTTTTGTTTTAAAAAAAAATGGTTTCGACATATATGATCTTAAAAATGCAAAAATATAATTAAATATTTTTTAAGCAAATAGATCTTAAAAATACGTATAATTGATATTCCTATATTTCATGTTAGAAATTTAATTTTAGAACATGATGCCATCTTTCATTTATCAAAAAAGATATTTTTTTACGTAAGATTCACATATACAAAATTAACTTCAAAAATATATCAAAGAATTAAACCAAAAAAATTCTAAAAACCAAAAACCCAAAAACGATAAAACCCAAATTAAAGTTAAAAAAGGAAAAAAGATAAAGATAAAAAGCAACGCAAAGTGACAACATCCGAGAAGTGAGTCGTATGAACGATGTCCATGGCTTTAACACGATGGCTTGACGACAAAAGCTTTTCAGTTTCTTCCAACCTTCTGTGATTTTCGTTTGTTGAGAAAATAAAATGGGGATTTGAGTAGAGGAGAGAAAGGGGAAGAGTTTGGCGGTGATATTTGCTGGAGGACTGACAGCGGCGGTGCGACAGATTGAATTGGTTATGTTAAATGCAGTGAAGAAGACAAATTATCGTTGCGAAGAAGGGGAAGGGGAGAGAAGAAGAAAGATTGAACATGGTGGGGGTGGGGGAGAGAGAAAAGAAATAAGTTTTTATTTTTATTGAATCTTTTCCTTTTCTTTTTCATAATTTATACGATAAAAAAAGACACATGGCATCACATGATTGGTGCATTCTGTTTTTTTAACGTCGGATTACATTAGGATTATAAAGTATAACGTTTCAATACATTAGGTACTTAATTGAGATAAAAAAAATTAGATGATAGAGTTAAAAAAAACACTACATTTCATGAGCTAAATTGCGAATTAAGCAATTAATAAAAGATAAGATATTTTTCTCTCTAAATTTTGTTTTGGATTTTAATTTTTTAAAAATTGTATTGGAGTTTAATTTTATTGATTCAGCTTGAATCATTTACTATAATTTATGATCGGTTTAAAATGTAATAGTATCAATAAAAAAAATTTAAAGTTTATTTCTTTTGTAAAGACAAAAAAAGAAAAAGAGAAAAAAGTATAGGAATTAAATGTGAAATTTGACTTAAAATTTAGTCTAAAATGATTCTTTAAAGTGGTAATTAACAATTCAATGATCAATATGTTACAAATCGATAACGTTAGCGATCATTTTGTAACAAATTAAAGTTCAATGATCAAAACGTAATTTAAATTATACATAAGTGATTATTTTTGTAGTTTATCTTAAAATATTCTCAATGACCTAAAAAAGATCAACTAGACCTTTCGGTTAACGAAAACCATCAATTGTCCGGTTTAACCGTTAATGACGCTGAGTGGTAAATTTAAAAAAGTTAAGAAATTATTAAAATTAATGAAAATATATACATCTATAATGACCCTAGACAATTGGTTGTCCAGATTCATTAGAATATTGACACCTATTTATTTAAATTCTAAATGAATGAAAAACTATAAAAAAATATTAAAAATTACTAAAATATTAAATTTATTGAAAATTATAAAAAGATTAAAAGAAAATCATTTCAATCTGGACCAATGTGTTAGTAATTTTGGTTTTATATAAAAGTTGTATTTGAAAAATAGAACTAATTTGAAGAATAGGTTTGTATGGGTTGAGTGTGTAACGACCCGATAGTCACGGGTGTCGGAAAATATATTTTCGAGACTCGGTTTTCGTAAAACGGATTCGTAAATATTTATTAAAAATATTTACAAACTTAGTTGTGTAGTTAATTAGGTTTTGGTTAGGTGAATTTGCATGAATTAAGAGTAATTAGGTATAAGGACTAAATTGTATAAAAGATGGAAGTTGAATTATAGATTAAAGAAAAAGGAAAGAGACTAAATAAACAATTAAGCATTATTTCAACAAGTGGATGTAATAGTGATTACATGTGTAAAAATAATATACATATGTATATATTAATAAAATATGTATTACTTAATATTTAAGTAAATATATAATATAATAAAGTAAATATAATAAAATAAATAAATAAAGAAAAGAAAAAGAGTAGAAAGAACAAAGCAGAAAACGAAACAGGGAGAAAAGAAAGGAAAGAAAGAGAAGAAAGAAAGAAATGAGAAATTAGGATTTCAAGGTTTCAAGTTCAATTGGTTAGTCAATTTGGTCCTTTTTTTATAATTTTAATGTTTTTAGAATCTCGATATTAGATACTACCCGATCTATGTTGAAATTTTAGAAATTATTGAGTTTTTAAATGTTGACTATGTTGAATAATTTGAGTATTAGGGATTAAATTGATAGATTTTTAAGTTAGAAATGAAAAAGGATTGAATTGCAGAATTAAATTTTGAGTAAAAGGGACTAAATTGTAAAAATTTTGAAATTTAGAAATTTATGTGAAAATAGGGAGTTGAATTTAGTTTAGAGTAGAATTTGCATGAAAATAAAGAATTAAATGTGAAGAATAAAAGTTAATCTCGGTTTAGGGACTAAATTAAAATTTAGACAAATTTTGAGTAAAAAGTTGAAATATTCAATAAGAAATTTAAATTGTATTGTATTGACAAATTTTAATTTTTTTTAATTTGGTAGCTAACGTCGTACCGAAACTCTCGACTAAAAAGGGGGAAAGATAAAATCGACGAGGAATAGCTCGCAATTTTTGGTTTATATTTTTATAATCCGAATTTAGTTGTTAATTGTTATAATTCAATTTAATGTATATGGTAAGTGTTGAGGTGAGAATTATCGTATTTTGCAATTGAAATGGATTGATTTAGTAAGTGATGAATTTATGGAATTTATATTGATTGAATTGGTATATATATATTGAATATATTGATTATTTGAATTGAAATGAATATTGGTTGTATTTGAAAAGTGAATTGGAACCCTATCAACTGTATCGGGCTGAGTTGGATATAGATGGCATGCCATAGGATTGGAAGAGTTTAGGGATTTCTTCAACTTCAAGTCGATGAGACACTGGGTGTCAATTTATTACTTCGGATATATTTGATGGGGCACTGGGTGCCAATTTACTTCGGTTTAGCCGATGAGACACTGGGTGTCAAATTATTACTTCGAATTATCTGATGAAGCATTGGGTGCCAAGTTGGTGTGCTTTGGTTGGATCCGTGTATCCGTCCGAGTCCGAGTCGTGTTAATAGGGGTAATTAATTGAAATTGCATTATGATCGATGTTAGATGATATTGTAAGTGAAATGAAAATAGGACAGTGAATTGAAATATGGATTGAAACACACTAATTGTGTATTCATGAATTGGATATGAGAATTGAGATATTGTGAAACAAATGAAATGAGATATGATTATTGAAATATTTAGATTGTATATTTGTGATTCATATTTTTTTTTATATTCGAATTATAGAAATACCACTGAGTTTTACTCAGCGTACGATTTTGTTTTTCGTGAGCAGGTTAGATACTTAATTTTGATCGCCGATTCAACATCTAATAACGGTCCCGAACTCAAACGTGATGATGTTTATCCTTTTTGTGTCAGCATGTACCTAAGGTGTCTAATTATTAGTCATTTTGTGGATTGATTGTAAATAAATTTAAGTTAATACTGGTTGGTTAGATATATATAAATATGTGTTTATGTTTGAGGTCATATTATGACATGTTTAAGTTAATGTTTAAATGAACATGAAATAGGTAAAATAGATTAAATTTGGCATGTTTACAAGTTCGATTTGAATGATGTTCTATTGATATGTTTTATTGATATAATTGTGGTACCTATGAGGGTACATTATTCTTTGCCTCATGTGATCCTTTAAAAGCTGGAAAGAAGTTTTTTTATTCTTCTCCACCACATTTGGCAAGCCTAAATACCTCTCCATATTATTAGAAATAATACGACTCGTCTAGAATCTTTCGAAGTGTTGTTACTGTAAAAAACTGTGGATTTGTTGTAATTGACACATTGTCCTGAGCATATTTCATATTCCCTCAGAATTGACTTCAAAACTTGTGCTCCCCTCTTACTTGCTCCCTCAAACAGAATACAATCATCAACGAATAAAAAATAAGAAACCGAAGGGCCCCATCTACTTGCCTTTGCACCCTTAATTGAACCTTCCCTCAAAGCTATTCTTATAAGGGACGAGAGGCCTTCACTACAAATTAAAAACAGAAAAATGCTTAGAGGATCCCCTTGCCTAAGTCCTCTTGTCGATTTAAATATTTGTCCTATTTTCCTGTTTACAATTACTGAATATAAGACTGTTGTGATACACTTCATAATATTATCCACCCACGAAGTATGAAATCTCATCTGTACCATCAGTGCCATTAAGAAAGACCATTCTACCCTATCGTATGCTTTACTCATATCCAACTTAAGCGTCATAAACCTTTTATTTCCTACTCTTTTTTGTCGAAAAGTATGAAGAATCTCATAAGCAATGAGGACATTATCCGATATTAATCTTCCCGACACGAAGGCACTTTGAGCGTCATCAATGCAAGTTTCTAAGACATTTTTGAACCGGTTTGCAATCATCTTTGCTACTACCTTATAAAGAACATGTCATAAATTGATTGGCCTAAATTTCCCTAAATTCGTCAAATGGGAAACTTTAGGAATTAGCACAATATTAGTAATATTACAAGGGTCCACAAACATACCTTTATTTAAAACGCCCAAGCAATATTCAATTACGTCACTGCCTACAATGTGCCAAAACCAGTGAAAAAAATAAAGTCAAAAAATCATCCTCCCCCGAAACCTTTGTTGGGCCCATCTCCTTTGAAGCAGCCACAACCTCCTCCTTCTTGTAATTCGCTATTAAATTTGAATTTTCTTCCTTAGATACACATCTCTCAATCCCAAAAAGAATATGCGCAGTATCCCCACCTCCATTTGACGAAAAAAGATTTTGAAAGCATCTTCGAGCAATTTTCTCCGTCTCCCCCTTATCGCTAATTTCTCTCCCATCATAATGTCTTAAACTTCAAATAGTGTTCATTCTTCTCCTTTGCATGGCATAGCTATGAAAAAAATACTATATTTTTTCTTTCAATTTTAACTAATTAGCACGAGCCATTTGCTCCCAATACATCCCATCTTTATCAATATCAAGATTAATGTGACCTCTAGCATCAATTAATTCTGCTAGATTCTCATCAGTTCTGTCTTGATCCAAAAGAACATTTATCTTCTCTGTCAGCTCATTCTTATGTCTTTCCTTTTTGTATTTAATCAAGGCCGCCCATCTACCTAACCTATGTTGCAACCCTTTCAATTTCTCCAAGATATCGCTTCTTGCAAATAGCCACAAGCTTCTTACCTTTTCCTCAAAAGACTCCTCCTTAACCCATCATGCCTCAAAATGAGCTTTCTTTCTAGCAATCTTACATCTATATTAATTAGAATGGGGCAATGATCTTAGAAAGAATATGGCAAATGTTGGATCACTACAGATGGGAACATATTACTCCACTCTAAATTTGTCATTTCTTTGTCAAGGCTCTCGCGAATATTGGTCTCCGGCAAATTCCCTCTTTCCCATGTAAACCAAGTTTCCAAATATCCAACATCCATTAATTGGCAATATGCCAAAACATCCCTAAAAGCTGCTATCCTCCTCCCCGCCTTCCTTTTCAAAGGAGTATAAAATTTTATTAAAGTCACAACATACCATCCATGGCAAACCCTGAGAGTGACTTAAATTTCTTAGCAAATCCCAAGATACCCCTCTACTACGCTCATAAGGAGAGCCATAAAAATCGGTAAACCGTTATTCCTTTTCATCATCATTTTCTTGTAAGATGACATCAATGTGATAATCTAAATAACTTTTTAACCTAACATTAGTATTTTCCTTGCACGCCAAGCACAAATCTCTTATTGATCCAATCGCTACAATCTCAATCCCATTTAAAAAACCACACCTCTTTCTTACGCCTTTCATTCACATTCCATTTATCTTAGTCTCCATGAAAAAGACCATCTGGGGATTATACAACTTCAGCACATGCCAAAACCTTCTGATAGCCTGTGGACTCCCCAATCCACAGACATTCTAACTAAATATTTTCATTGCGATCGGGCAAGCTTGCCCCTTTGCAGCCGCCAATAAAATGTGGTTTTTTTCCCAACATATTCTTATTCCTAATAACCAAAAATCCCAACTCTTCCCCTTTCAAAGGTTTTTTGCTCTCCTTTCTAGGCCTCTTCTTCCTATCACCTCCCTTAAGCACACAAACATCCGAATCATGGTCCACGTCCATCTGTCCTTGCATTTTCAAAGGAATTTCCCTCCAAACCAAAAACTCGATTCAAATTCCCTCCAAATTAACACCTAGAATGGGATCAACAAAGCTCCCAAATCCCCTTCTATCAACTTCCTCCCAATTACGTCTACCCAAATTTGACCCCTTATAAAAACTCCCCATTTTCACATCGCCCCTATCTTCTTTCAACCATACAGTATTCATTGCAAGAGCATGTCGAGACTGATCTCTCAGTAACAGATCCCATCTCATCTCAGCTATTTCAAACCTCAATTTTATCTTTGCTTGACAATAAGAATCGCTATACCCTAATCGACCACAGAAGAAACAAAACAAAGTTAATCGTTCATATTTAAAACTAACATACGAATAATTTCCTGATGAAATGAAACCTTCTTCTTCCTCCTCAAAGATTACCTTACATCCAACTGAACCCTCACACATAGATGATTTCCTAACCCTCTCCCCAGATTTGCACCACCATATTTTAAAAACTTTCCAAAAAAAGTCCCCCATTTGCCTCACTAAAGCCTCAGAGAAATACCCCGGAGGCACTTCATGAATTTGTACCCAGAAATTTGCAAAGACTAATGGCACCTTCAACGGATACTCCTTTTTCCTCAAGTGATGTAACATCAAAAGATGGTTGTTAAAAGTCCATGGGGACCTTTTTTGAACCCTCTCCAAGTCCATCCTATGAAGAACTTATACAGAAAACTTTTCTCACCCAAATTCAAAATTTGAACCCCTTTTACTAGATGCCAAAGATTTGTCATTGTGCTTCTCATTGCTGGAAAATGAACAACACTTGCTGTTAAAAAACACCCTACCAAACAGAATTCCTCTTCCTCAAGAACCGAATTAGGCCCGTTCTGTACCTGTACTCTTCCTCTTCCTCATCATCCAATGATAACGCAACAAACCCTCTTTCCAATCCCCTAAACTGAACCAAAACAGACCGCCCGCAAGTAAAAGAAAAGCATGAATCCTAACCCAAACGTCGTCTCCCAAAAAACCTTCAAGAAACCACACAAAAACCCTAAAACAAAAACCTACTAAAAACAACAGATAGAGACGTACTAGGAGAGCAAGACCAAACTAATATTTTATGGAATACTTAATATCAACTGAAAGGTGGGTTTATTCAAAAGCAAATATGAAAGGCTCAAAATTTACTTACCAATTCAACATTAAAATGCTTTTTTTAAGAATTACAATATTTTATTTTATAATTAAAATTTTTAAAACACAAAAAATTATTTTAATTTTTAAAAAAGGAATCTAAACAATACAAAGATAGCAAGCGAAGTAAAGAAATAAAAAAAAATCCCAAAAAGACACTTTGGAATTGGAAGGGTACTCCTGCTCATTTTTGTTTTCGGTAGAAATTTAAGTGATCCGCCACAAAAATAGCGAAACATTTCTTTTCCAAAAGTGAATCTATATTAGATCGCATGTTTGACTTTTCTGTGGAGTAAAAAATAAATGTGGTTTCACTAATAAGGAAATTTTACATTTTTGG